>NC_081185.1:11295168-11350082 GCF_029867415.1 Vicia villosa
AGAAACGAGGACTATCACATCCAATTTCTGGAATTTCTTTACCTTCTCCAAAAACGTGGACTATCATGGGCAATTTTTGAAATTTATTTCCCTTCTCCATCAACGTGGACTATCACATGCAATTTCAGAAAATTTCTCTCCCTTCTCCTAAAGCGTGGCCTATCATATGCAGTTTCTGGAATTTCTTTTCCTTCTCTAAAAACGTCGACTATCAAATGCAATTTTTGAAATTTCTTTACCTTCTCCAAAAACGTTGACTATCATATGCAATTTCTTGAATTTCTTTCCATTCTCCAAAAACGTGGAGTATCATATGCAATTTCTGTAATTTCTTTACCTTCTTCAAAAACGTGGACTATCATATGCAATTTCTAGAATTTCTTTACCTTATTCAAAAACGTGGACAATCATATGCAATTTCTGGAATTTATTTCCCTTCTCCCAAAACATGGACAATCAAATGCTATTTCTAGAATTCCTCTACCTTCTCCAAAAAGGTGGACTATCATATGCTAATTCAGAAATTTCTTTACCTTCCCCAAAAACGTGGACTATCATATGTAATTTTTGGAATTTCATTCCCTTCTCCAAAAGCCTGGACTGTCATATGCAATTTCCGGAATTCATTTCCTTCTCCAAAAACGTGGACTATCACATGCAATTTCTGAAACTTCTTTCCCTTCTCCAAAAACGTGGACTATCATATGCAATTTCTTTAATTTCTTTCCATTCTCCAAAAACATGGACTATCATATGCAATTTCTGGAATTTCTTTACCTTTTACAAAAATGTTGACTATCATATTCAATTTCTGGAATTTATTTCCCTTCTCCGAAAACATGGACTATCATATGCAATTTCTGGAATTTCTTTACCTTCTTCAAAAATGTTGACTATCATATGCAATTTCTTGAATTTCTTTCCATTCTCCAAAAACGTGGAGTATCATATGCAATTTTTGTAATTTCTTTACCTTCTTCAAAAACGTGGACTATCATATGCAATTTCTAGAATTTCTTTACCTTCTTCATAAACGTGGATTATCATATGCAATTTCTGGAATTTATTTTCCTTCTCCAAAAACGTGGACTATCACATGCGATTTTTTGAATTTCTTTACCTTCTCCAAAAAGGTGGACTATCATATGCAATTTCAGAAATTTCATTACCTTCTCCAAAAACGTGGACTATCATATGCAATTTTTGGAATTTATTTTCCTTCTCCAAAAGCCTAGACAGTCGTATGCAATTTATGGAATTTATTTCCTTCTCCAAAAACGTGGACAATCACATGCAATTTTTGAAACTTCTTTCCCTTCTCCAAAAACGTGGACTATCATATGCAATTTCTATAATTTCTTTCCATTCTCCAAAAACGTGGATTATCATATGCAATTTCAGGAATTTCTTTACCTTTTCCAAAAATGTTGACTATCATTTTGAATTTCTGGAATTTATTTCCCTTCTCCAAAAACGTGGAATATCACATGCAATTTCTGGAATTTCTTTTTCTTCTCCAAAAACGGGGATTATCGTATGCAATTTCTGGAATTTCTTTTGCTTCTCCAAAAACATGTACTATCACATACATTATCGGTAATTTCTTTCCCATCTCTAAAAACGAGGACTATCTTATGCAATTTCTGATATTCTTTCACTACTCTAAAAATGTGGACTATCACATCCAATTGCTGGAATTTCTTTATCTTCTCCAAAAATGTGGACTATCATGGGCAATTTTTGATATTTATTTCCCTTTTCCAAAAACATGGACTATCACACGCAATTTCAGAAATTTCTCGCCATTCTCCTAAAGCATGGCCTATCATATGCAGTTTATGGAATTTCTTTTCCTTCTCTAAAAACGTCGACTATCAAATGCAATTTTCTAAATTTCTTTACCTTCTTCAAAAACGTTTACTATCATATGCAATTTCTTGAATTTCATTCCATTCTCCAAAAACGTGGAGTATCATATGCAATTTCTGTAATTTCTTTACCTTCTTCAAAAACGTGGACTATCATATGCAATTTCTAGAATTTCTTTAACTTGTTCAAAAACGTGGACTATCATATGCAATTTGTGGAATTTATTTCCCTTCTCCAAAAACATGGACTATCAAATGCAATTTCTGGAATTTCTTTACCTTCTCCAAAAATGTGGACTATCATATGCTATTTCGGAAATTTCTTTACCTTCTCCAAAAACGTGGACTATCATATGCAATTTTCGGAATTTCTTTCCCTTCTCCAAAAGCCTGGACTGTCATATGCAATTTCCGGAATTCAATTCCTTCTCCAAAAACGTGGACTATCACATGCAATTTCCGAAACTTCTATCCCTTCTCCAAAAACGTGGACTATCATATGCATTTTCTATAATTTCTTTCCATTCTCCAAAAACATGGACTATCATATGCAATTTCTGGAATTTTTTTACCTTTTCCAAAAATGTTGACTATCATTTTCAATTTCTGGAATTCATTTCCCTTCTCCAAAAACGTGGAATATCAAATGCAATTTCTGGAATTTCTTTCTCTTCTCCAAAAACGGGGACTATCGTATGCAATTTCTGGAATTTCTTTTGCTTCTCCAAAAACGTGTATTATCACATACAATATCGGTAATTTCTTTCCAATCTCTAAAAACGTCGACTATCATATGCAATTTCTGGAATTCTTTCACTTCTACAAAAACGAGGACTATCACATCCAATTTCTGGAATTTTTTTACCTTCTCCAAAAACGTGGACTATCATGGGCAATTTTTGAAATTTATTTCCCTTCTCCAAAAACGTGGACTATCACATGCAATTTTAGAAAATTTCTCTCCCTTCTCCTAAAGCGTGGCCTATCATATGCAGTTTCTGGAATTTCTTTTCCTTCTCTAAAAACGTCGACTATCAAATGCAATTTTTGAAATTTCTTTACCTTCTCCGAAAACGTTGACTATCATATGCAATTTCTTGAATTTCTTTCCATTCTCCAAAAACGTGGAGTATCATATGCAATTTCCGTAATTTCTTTACCTTCTTCAAAAACGTGGACTATCATATGCAATTTCTAGAATTTCTTTACCTTATTCAAAAACGTGGACAATCATATGCAATTTCTGGAATTCATTTCCCTTCTCCCAAAACATGGACAATCAAATGCTATTTCTGGAATTCCTCTACCTTCTCCAAAGAGGTGGACTATCATATGCTAATTCGGAAATTTCTTTACCTTCCCCAAAAACGTGGACTATCATATGCAATTTTTGGAATTTCATTCCCTTCTCCAAAAGCCTGGACTGTCATATGCAATTTCCGGAATTCATTTCCTTCTCCAAAAACGTGGACTATCACATGCAATTTCTGAAACTTCTTTCCCTTCTCCAAAAACGTGGACTATCATATGCAATTTCTTTAATTTCTTTCCATTCTCCAAAAACGTGGACTATCATATGCAATTTCTGGAATTTCTTTACCTTTTACAAAAATGTTGACTATCATATTCAATTTCTGGAATTTATTTCCCTTCTCCAAAAACATGGACTATCATATGCAATTTCTGGAATTTCTTTACCTTCTTAAAAAATCTGGACTATCATATGCAATTTCTTGAATTTCTTTCCATTCTCCAAAAACGTGGAGTATCATATGCAATTTTTGTAATTTCTTTACCTTCTTCAAAAACGTGGACTATCATATGCAATTTCTAGAATTTCTTTACCTTCTTCATAAACGTGGATTATCATATGCAATTTCTGGAATTTATTTTCCTTCTCCAAAAACGTGGACTATCACATGCGATTTTTTGAATTTCTTTACCTTCTCCAAAAAGGTGGACTATCATATGCAATTTCGGAAATTTCATTACCTTCTCCAAAAACGTGGACTATCATATGCAATTTTTGGAATTTATTTTCCTTCTCCAAAAGCCTAGACAGTCGTATGCAATTTATGGAATTTATTTCCTTCTCCAAAAACGTGGACAATCACATGCAATTTTTGAAACTTCTTTCCCTTCTCCAAAAACGTGGACTATCATATGCAATTTCTATAATTTCTTTCCATTCTCCAAAAACGTGGATTATCATATGCAATTTCTGGAATTTCTTTACCTTTTCCAAAAATGTTGACTATCATTTTGAATTTCTGGAATTTATTTCCCTTCTCCAAAAACGTGGAATATCACATGCAATTTCTGGAATTTCTTTTTCTTCTCCAAAAACGGGGATTATCGTATGCAATTTCTGGAATTTCTTTTGCTTCTCCAAAAACATGTACTATCACATACATTATCGGTAATTTCTTTCCCATCTCTAAAAACGAGGACTATCTTATGCAATTTCTGATATTCTTTCACTACTCTAAAAATGTGGACTATCACATCCAATTTCTGGAATTTCTTTATATTCTCCAAAAATGTGGACTATCATGGGCAATTTTTGATATTTATTTCCCTTTTCCAAAAACATGGACTATCACACGCAATTTCAGAAATTTCTCGCCATTCTCCTAAAGCATGGCCTATCATATGCAGTTTATGGAATTTCTTTTCCTTCTCTAAAAACGTCGACTATCAAATGCAATTTTTGAAATTTCTTTACCTTCTTCAAAAACGTTTACTATCATATGCAATTTCTTGAATTTCATTCCATTCTCCAAAAACGTGGAGTATCATATGCAATTTCTGTAATTTCTTTACCTTCTTCAAAAACGTGGACTATCATATGCAATTTCTAGAATTTCTTTAACTTGTTCAAAAACGTGGACTATCATATGCAATTTGTGGAATTTATTTCCCTTCTCCAAAAACATGGACTATCAAATGCAATTTCTGGAATTTCTTTACCTTCTCCAAAAATGTGGACTATCATATGCTATTTCGGAAATTTCTTTACCTTCTCCAAAAACGTGGACTATCATATGCAATTTTCGGAATTTCTTTCCCTTCTCCAAAAGCCTGGACTGTCATATGCAATTTCCGGAATTCAATTCCTTCTCCAAAAACGTGGACTATCACATGCAATTTCCGAAACTTCTATCCCTTCTCCAAAAACGTGGACTATCATATGCATTTTCTATAATTTCTTTCCATTCTCCAAAAACATGGACTATCATATGCAATTTCTGGAATTTTTTTACCTTTTCCAAAAATGTTGACTATCATTTTCAATTTCTGGAATTCATTTCCCTTCTCCAAAAACGTGGAATATCAAATGCAATTTCTGGAATTTCTTTCTCTTCTCCAAAAACGGGGACTATCGTATGCAATTTCTGGAATTTCTTTTGCTTCTCCAAAAACGTGTATTATCACATACAATATCGGTAATTTCTTTCCAATCTCTAAAAACGTCGACTATCATATGCAATTTCTGGAATTCTTTCACTTCTACAAAAACGAGGACTATCACATCCAATTTCTGGAATTTTTTTACCTTCTCCAAAAACGTGGACTATCATGGGCAATTTTTGAAATTTATTTCCCTTCTCCAAAAACGTGGACTATCACATGCAATTTCAGAAAATTTCTCTCCCTTCTCCTAAAGCGTGGCCTATCATATGCAGTTTCTGGAATTTCTTTTCCTTCTCTAAAAACGTCGACTATCAAATGCAATTTTTGAAATTTCTTTACCTTCTCCGAAAACGTTGACTATCATATGCAATTTCTTGAATTTCTTTCCATTCTCCAAAAACGTGGAGTATCATATGCAATTTCCGTAATTTCTTTACCTTCTTCAAAAACGTGGACTATCATATGCAATTTCTAGAATTTCTTTACCTTATTCAAAAACGTGGACAATCATATGCAATTTCTGGAATTCATTTCCCTTCTCCCAAAACATGGACAATCAAATGCTATTTCTGGAATTCCTCTACCTTCTCCAAAGAGGTGGACTATCATATGCTAATTCGGAAATTTCTTTACCTTCCCCAAAAACGTGGACTATCATATGCAATTTTTGGAATTTCATTCCCTTCTCCAAAAGCCTGGACTGTCATATGCAATTTCCGGAATTCATTTCCTTCTCCAAAAACGTGGACTATCACATGCAATTTCTGAAACTTCTTTCCCTTCTCCAAAAACGTGGACTATCATATGCAATTTCTTTAATTTCTTTCCATTCTCCAAAAACGTGGACTATCATATGCAATTTCTGGAATTTCTTTACCTTTTACAAAAATGTTGACTATCATATTCAATTTCTGGAATTTATTTCCCTTCTCCAAAAACATGGACTATCATATGCAATTTCTGGAATTTCTTTACCTTCTTAAAAAATCTGGACTATCATATGCAATTTCTTGAATTTCTTTCCATTCTCCAAAAACGTGGAGTATCATATGCAATTTTTGTAATTTCTTTACCTTCTTCAAAAACGTGGACTATCATATGCAATTTCTAGAATTTCTTTACCTTCTTCATAAACGTGGATTATCATATGCAATATCTGGAATTTATTTTCCTTCTCCAAAAACGTGGACTATCACATGCGATTTTTGGAATTTCTTTACCTTCTCCAAAAAGGTGGACTATCATATGCAATTTCGGAAATTTCATTACCTTCTCCAAAAACGTGGACTATCATATGCAATTTTTGGAATTTATTTTCCTTCTCCAAAAGCCTAGACAGTCGTATGCAATTTATGGAATTTATTTCCTTCTCCAAAAACGTGGACAATCACATGCAATTTTTGAAACTTCTTTCCCTTCTCCAAAAACGTGGACTATCATATGCAATTTCTATAATTTCTTTCCATTCTCAAAAAACGTGGACTATCATATGCAATTTCTGGAATTTCTTTACCTTTTCCAAAAATGTTGACTATCATTTTGAATTTCTGGAATTTATTTCCCTTCTCCAAAAACGTGGAATATCACATGCAATTTCCGGAATTTCTTTTTCTTCTCCAAAAACGGGGATTATCGTATGCAATTTCTGGAATTTCTTTTGCTTCTCCAAAAACATGTACTATCACATACATTATCGGTAATTTCTTTCCCATCTCTAAAAACGAGGACTATCTTATGCAATTTCTGAAATTCTTTCACTTCTCTAAAAATGTGGACTATCACATCCAATTTTTGGAATTTCTTTATCTTCTCCAAAAACATGGACTATCATGGGCAATTTTTGATATTTATTTCCCTTCTCCAAAAACATGGACTATCACAAGCAATTTCAGAAATTTCTCGCCATTCTCCTAAAGCATGGCCTATCATATGCAGTTTATGGAATTTCTTTTCCTTCTCTAAAAACGTCGACTATCAAATGCAATTTTTGAAATTTCTTTACCTTCTCCAAAAACGTTTACTATCATATGCAATTTCTTGAATTTCTTTCCATTCTCCAAAAACGTGGAGTATCATATGCAATTTCTGTAATTTCTTTACCTTCTTCAAAAACGTGGACTATCATATGCAATTTCTAGAATTTCTTTAACTTATTCAAAAACGTAGACTATCATATGCAATTTGTGGAATTTATTTCCCTTCTCCAAAAACATGGACTATCAAATGCAATTTCTGGAATTTCTTTACCTTCTCCAAAAAGGTGGACTATCATATGCTATTTCGGAAATTTCTTTACCTTCTCCAATAACGTGGACTATCATATGCAATTTTCGGAATTTCTTTCCCTTCTCCAAAAGCCTGGACTGTCATATGCAATTTCCGGAATTCAATTCCTTCTCCAAAAACGTGGACTATCACATGCAATTTCCGAAACTTCTATCCCTTCTCCAAAAACGTGGACTATCATATGCATTTTCTATAATTTCTTTCCATTCTCCAAAAACATGGACTATCATATGCAATTTCTGGAATTTTTTTACCTTTTCCAAAAATGTTGACTATCATTTTCAATTTCTGGAATTCATTTCCCTTCTCCAAAAACGTGGAATATCAAATGCAATTTCTGGAATTTCTTTCTCTTCTCCAAAAACGGGGACAATCGTATGCAATTTCTGGAATTTCTTTTGCTTCTCCAAAAACGTGTATTATCACATGCAATATCGGTAAATTCTTTCTAATCTCTAAAAACGTCGACTATCATATGCAATTTCTGAAATTCTTTCACTTCTACAAAAACGAGGACTATCACATCCAATTTTTGGAATTTCTTTACCTTCTCCAAAAACGTGGACTATCATGGGCAATTTTTGAAATTTATTTCCCTTCTCCAAAAACGTGGACTATCACATGCAATTTCAGAAAATTTCTCTCCCTTCTCCTAAAGCGTGGCCTATCATATGCATTTTCTGGAATTTCTTTTCCTTCTCTAAAAACGTCGACTATCAAATGCAATTTTTGAAATTTCTTTACCTTCTCCAAAAACGTTGACTATCATATGCAATTTCTTGAATTTCTTTCCATTCTCCAAAAATGTTGAGTATCATATGCAATTTCTGTAATTTCTTTACCTTCTTCAAAAACGTGGACTATCATATGCAATTTCTAGAATTTCTTTACCTTATTCAAAAACGTTGACTATCATATGCAATTTCTGGAATTTATTTCCCTTCTCCCAAAACATGGACAATCAAATGCTATTTCTGGAATTCCTTTACCTTCTCCAAAAAGGTGGACTATCATATGCTATTTCGGAAATTTCTTTACCTTCCCCAAAAACGTGGACTATCATATGCAATTTTTGGAATTTCATTCCCTTCCCCAAAAGACTGGACTGTCATATGGAATTTCCGGAATTCATTTCCTTCTCCAAAAACGTGGACTATCACATGCAATTTCTGAAACTTCTTTCCCTTCTCCAAAAACGTGGACTATCATATACAATTTCTATAATTTCTTTCCATTCTCCAAAAATGTGGACTATCATATGCATTTTCTGGAATTTCTTTACCTTTTACAAAAATGTTGACTATCATATTCAATTTCTGGAATTTATTACCCTTCTCCAAAAACGTGGAATATCAAATGTAATTTCTGGAATTTCTTTTTCTTCTCCAAAAACGAGGACTATCGTATGCAATTTCTGGAATTTCTTTTGCTTCTCCAAAAACGTGTACTATCACATGGAATATCGGAAATTTCTTTCCCTTCTCAAAAAACGTGGACTATCATATGCAATTTCTGGAATTTCATTCCCTTCTCCAAAAATGTGGACTATCACATCCAATTTCTGGAATTTCTTTACCTTCTCCAAAAACGTGGACTATCATCGGCAATTTTTGAAATTTATTACCCCTCTCCAAAAACGTGGACTGTCACATACAATTTCTAAAATTTCATTCCCTTCTCCAAAAGCGTGGACTATCATATGCAGTTTATGGAATTTCTTGTCCTTCTCCAAAAACGTGGACTATCATATGCAATTTCTGAAATTTCTTTACCTTCTCCCAAAACAAGGACTATCATACATAATTTCTTGAATTTCTTTCCATTCTCCAAAAACATGGACTATCATATGCAATATTTGGAATTTCTTTCCCTTCTCCAAATGCCTGGACTGTCATATTGAATTTCTGGAATTTATTTCCTTCTCCAAAAACGTGGACTATCACATGCAATTTCCGAAACTTCTTTCCCTTTGTGAATACAAGTCCATACTCACAAAGGAGTTTTTGATTCATGGCAAACTCCACAAGCAAACAAGCAACAAGGCACAAGCAAAAGAACTCAAGGAAAAGCAAGTTTGGCTATTCAAGACAAATCAGGTCGACCTGCTCTGCATCTAGGTCGACTCAGAACAAGGAAAACATAGAAGATTCAGAAATGCCACAGACAGGTCGACCTAATCACACTCCAGGTCGACCTAAAATGATGAAATTTACATATCTCACTGTTATGCCGACTCACATGACAACTAGGTCGACCTAAACTGAAGAAAAGTCTTCAGAACATGTTTCAACAAAATTCTGGTCGACCTAAACCTTCGACAGGTCGACCTAACTGGCAAGAATTTCATCCAAGTTGAATCCAGTTCTGTTAGGTCGACCTAAGCACTACAAGAGGTCGACCTATTTGCTCAAAAAGGCCAAAATTGCAGATCTGCTATGCTCCAACTGATCAGCTCTCTTATATATTATCTAATGTGAATTATTGATGGATCAACACCAACAACTGAAAGATACACAAAGGCTTCTCATCTTCGATCATCGACACGACTCCAACACAACTACACACAATCATTTTTGCGTTGAGGGTTAGCGTTCAAGATTGATAACATCCATGGAACGGAATTGAAGATTCCTAGTGGGTGAAGATTTGTGGGGTTTTTGGTGAATAAAATCTGCGGGTTTTGTCCTCCAAGATTGGTGAATTTTGGGGGTTTTTATCAAGAGGCTTCATCAAGGATCCAGCTGAGTGTGAAGATTGAAGAACAAGGGTTCAAGTAATTCAAGACACTGCAGAAAGGGATCAAAGTGAAGCTCTTGGAAGACCTTGATCTGGCTCAAGATTAAGGGGGAAGAAGATTCAAAGGATCGACAAAATCGGTTTATTGTTTATCGCTTTGTTATCTTCTTTGTATAAACTGCTTTCAATAATAATGGAAGACTTCCCAATTCCCATTTGGAATTGGGGGCAGATGTAGTCGTAGCGAGGACGATCGACAAACTGCCTGAACAAATATCGTGTTCTTATCGCTTTTATCTTTTCATTTATGTTCTGTTCATATTTGGTTATAATTGCAAATTGATCAACGATTCAAGTGTTAAAATTGTGTATCAAGAACTTGTGTAAACATCACAATTCACCACACATTGAATCACAATCAATTTGAATATTATCACCAAGTGTTTGTCTTTTTGCTTCATCCATTATCAAAGCATTGGAAACAAAGTTTATCAAAATAGAAGTTAATCATTTTTCATTGGTGTAACGTATTGCTTCAATAGTATATCCTTTCATTGTTAATCCCGATTATTTTGTGGTTTCACCACATATACAACCTTTTCAATAGCGGTCCGGAATAGACGCGAGTCGATTCAGAACCGCTTTCGCTTAAGTTTGAAATAACTCCGAAAAACTCTGAGAGATCTATTCACCCTCCCTCTAGATCCTTAAGCCTAGCGTCTAACACCCTTCTCCAAAAACATGGACTATCACATGCGATTTTTGAAATTTCTTTACCTTCTCCAAAAAGGTGGACTATCATATGCAACTTCAGAAATTTCATTACCTTCTCCAAAAACGTGGACTATCATATGCAATTTTTGGAATTTCTTTCCCTTCTCCAAAAGCCTGGACTGTCATATGCAATTTCTGGTATTTATTTCCTTTTCCAAAAACGTGGACAATTACATGCAATTTCTGAAACTTCTTTCCCTTCTCCAAAAACGTGGACTATCATATGCAATTTCTATAATTTCTTTCCATTCTCAAAAAACGTGGACTATCATATCCAATTACTTGAATTTCTTTACCTTTTCCAAAAATGTTGACTATAATTTTCAATTTCTGGAATTTATTTCCCTTTTCCAAAAACGTGGAATATCACATGCAATTTCTGGAATTTCTTTTTCTTTTCAAAAAACGGGGACTATCGTATGCAATTTCTGGAATTTCTTTTGCTTCTCCAAAAACGTGTACTATCACATGCATTATCGGTAATTTATTTCCCATCTCTAAAAACGTGGACTATCTTATGCAATTTCTGAAATTCTTTCACTTCTCTCAAAAGGTGGACTATCACATCCAATTTCTGGAATTTCTTTACCTTCTCCAAAAACCTGGACTATCATGGGAAATTTTTGAAATTTATTTCCCTTCTCCAAAAACGTGGACTATCACATGCAATTTCAGAAATTTCTCTCCCTTCCCCTAAAGCGTGGACTATCATATGCAGTTTCTGGAATTTCTTTTCCTTCTCTAAAAACGTCGACTATCAAATGCAATTTTTGAAATTTCTTTACCTTCTCCAAAAACGTTGACTATCATATGCAATTTCTTGAATTTCTTTCCATTCTCCAAAAATGTGGAGTATCATATGCAATTTCTGTAATTTCTTTACCTTCTTCAAAAACGTGGACTATCATATGCAATTTCTAGAATTTCTTTACCTTATTCAAAAACGTGGACTATCATATGCAATTTCTGGAATTTATTTCCCTTCTCCCAAAACATGGACTATCAAATGCAATTTCTGGAATTCCTTTACCTTCTCCAAAAAGGTGGACTATCAAATGCTATTTCGGAAATTTCTTTACCTTCCCCAAAAACATGGACTATCATATGCAATTTTTGGAATTTCATTCCCTTATCCAAAATCCTAGACTGTCATATGCAATTTCCGGAATTCATTTCCTTCTCCAAAAACGTGGACTATCACATGCAATTTCTGAAACTTCTTTCCCTTCTCCAAAAACTTGGACTATCATATGCAATTTCTATAACTTCTTTCCATTCTCCAAAAACGTGGACTATCATATGCAATTTCTGGAATTTCGTTACCTTTTACAAAAATGTTGACTATCATATTCAATTTCTCGAATTTATTACCCTTCTCCAAAAACGTGGAATATCAAATGCAATTTCTGGAATTTCTTTTTCTTCTCCAAAAACGAGGACTATCGTATGCAATTTCTGGAATTTCTTTTGCTTCTCCAAAAACGTGTACTATCACATGGAATATCGGAAATTTCTTTCCCTTCTCAAAAAACGTGGACTATCATATGCAATTTCTGGAATTTCATTCCCTTCTCCAAAAACGTGGACTATCACATCCAATTTCTGGAATTTCTTTACCTTCTCCAAAAACGTGGACTATCATCGGCAATTTTTGAAATTTATTTCCCCTCTCCAAAAACGTGGACTATCACATACAATTTCTAAAATTTCATTCCCTTCTCCAAAAGCGTGGACTATCATATGCAATTTATGGAATTTCTTGTCCTTCTCCAAAAACGTGGACTATCATATGCAATTTCTGAAATTTCTTTACCTTCTCCCAAAACAAGGACTATCATACGTAATTTCTTGAATTTCTTTCCATTCTCCAAAAACATGGACTATCATATGCAATATTTGGAATTTCTTTCCCTTCTCCAAATGCCTGGACTGTCATATTGAATTTCTGGAATTTATTTCCTTCTCCAAAAACGTGGACTATCACATGCAATTTCCGAAACTTCTTTCCCTTTGTGAATACAAGTCCATACTCACAAAGGAGTTTTTGATTCATGGCAAACTCCACAAGCAAACAAGCAACAAGGCACAAGCAAAAGAACTCAAGGAAAAGCAAGTTTGGCTATTCAAGACAAATCAGGTCGACCTGCTCTGCATCTAGGTCGACTCAGAACAAGGAAAACATAGAAGATTCAGAAATGCCACAGACAGGTCGACCTAATCACACTCCAGGTCGACCTAAAATGATGAAATTTACATATCTCACTGTTATGCCGACTCACATGACAACTAGGTCGACCTAAACTGAAGAAAAGTCTTCAGAACATGTTTCAACAAAATTCTGGTCGACCTAAACCTTCGACAGGTCGACCTAACTGGCAAGAATTTCATCCAAGTTGAATCCAGTTCTGTTAGGTCGACCTAAGCACTACAAGAGGTCGACCTATTTGCTCAAAAAGGCCAAAATTGCAGATCTGCTATGCTCCAACTGATCAGCTCTCTTATATATTATCTAATGTGAATTATTGATGGATCAACACCAACAACTGAAAGATACACAAAGGCTTCTCATCTTCGATCATCGACACGACTCCAACACAACTACACACAATCATTTTTGCATTGAGGGTTAGCGTTCAAGATTGATAACATCCATGGAACGGAATTGAAGATTCCTAGTGGGTGAAGATTTGTGGGGTTTTTGGTGAATAAAATCTGCGGGTTTTGTCCTCCAAGATTGGTGAATTTTTGGGGTTTTTATCAAGAGGCTTCATCAAGGATCCAGCTGAGTGTGAAGATTGAAGAACAAGGGTTCAAGTAATTCAAGACACTGCAGAAAGGGATCAAAGTGAAGCTCTTGGAAGACCTTGATCTGGCTCAAGATTAAGGGGGAAGAAGATTCAAAGGATCGACAAAATCGGTTTATTGTTTATCGCTTTGTTATCTTCTTTGTATAAACTGCTTTCAATAATAATGGAAGACTTCCCAATTCCCATTTGGAATTGGGGGCAGATGTAGTCGTAGCGAGGACGATCGACAAACTGCCTGAACAAATATCGTGTTCTTATCGCTTTTATCTTTTCATTTATGTTCTGTTCATATTTGGTTATAATTGCAAATTGATCAACGATTCAAGTGTTAAAATTGTGTATCAAGAACTTGTGTAAACATCACAATTCACCACACATTGAATCACAATCAATTTGAATATTATCACCAAGTGTTTGTCTTTTTGCTTCATCCATTATCAAAGCATTGGAAACAAAGTTTATCAAAATAGAAGTTAATCATTTTTCATTGGTGTAACGTATTGCTTCAATAGTATATCCTTTCATTGTTAATCCCGATTATTTTGTGGTTTCACCACATATACAACCTTTTCAATATCGGTCCGGAATAGACGCGAGTCGATTCAGAACCGCTTTCGCTTAAGTTTGAAATAACTCCGAAAAACTCTGAGAGATCTATTCACCCTCCCTCTAGATCCTTAAGCCTAGCGTCTAAGTCCCTTCTCCAAAAACGTGGACTATCACATGCGATTTTTGAAATTTCTTTACCTTCTCCAAAAAGGTGGACTATCATATGCAACTTCAGAAATTTCATTACCTTCTCCAAAAACGTGGACTATCATATGCAATTTTTGGAATTTCTTTCCCTTCTCCAAAAGCCTGGACTGTCATATGCAATTTCTGGTATTTATTTCCTTTTCCAAAAACGTGGACAATTACATGCAATTTCTGAAACTTCTTTCCCTTCTCCAAAAACGTGGACTATCATATGCAATTTCTATAATTTCTTTCCATTCTCCAAAAACATGGACTATCATATCCAATTACTTGAATTTCTTTACCTTTTCCAAAAATGTTGACTATAATTTTCAATTTCTGGAATTTATTTCCCTTTTCCAAAAACGTGGAATATCACATGCAATTTCTGGAATTTCTTTTTCTTTTCAAAAAACGGGGACTATCGTATGCAATTTCTGGAATTTCTTTTGCTTCTCCAAAAACGTGTACTATCACATGCATTATCGGTAATTTATTTCCCATCTCTAAAAACGTGGACTATCTTATGCAATTTCTGAAATTCTTTCACTTCTCTCAAAAGGTGGACTATCACATCCAATTTCTGGAATTTCTTTACCTTCTCCAAAAACCTGGACTATCATGGGAAATTTTTGAAATTTATTTCCCTTCTCCAAAAACGTGGACTATCACATGCAATTTCAGAAATTTCTCTCCCTTCTCCTATAGCGTGGACTATCATATGCAGTTTCTGGAATTTCTTTTCCTTCTCTAAAAACGTCGACTATCAAATGCAATTTTTGAAATTTCTTTACCTTCTCCAAAAACGTTGACTATCATATGCAATTTCTTGAATTTCTTTCCATTCTCCAAAAATGTGGAGTATCATATGCAATTTCTGTAATTTCTTTACCTTCTTCAAAAACGTGGACTATCATATGCAATTTCTAGAATTTCTTTACCTTATTCAAAAACGTGGACTATCATATGCAATTTCTGGAATTTATTTCCCTTCTCCAAAAACATGGACTATCAAATGCAATTTCTGGAATTTCTTTTCCTTCTCCAAAAAGGTGGACTATCAAATGCTATTTCGGAAATTTCTTTACCTTCCCCAAAAACATGGACTATCATATGCAATTTTTGGAATTTCATTCCCTTATCCAAAATCCTAGACTGTCATATGCAATTTCCGGAATTCATTTCCTTCTCCAAAAACGTGGACTATCACATGCAATTTCTGAAACTTCTTTCCCTTCTCCAAAAACTTGGACTATCATATGCAATTTCTATAACTTCTTTCCATTCTCCAAAAACGTGGACTATCATATGCAATTTATGGAATTTCGTTACCTTTTACAAAAATGTTGACTATCATATTCAATTTCTCGAATTTAGTTCCCTTCTCCAAAAATGTGGAATATCAAATGCAATTTCTGGAATTTCTTTTTCTTCTCCAAAAACGGGGACTATCGTATGCAATTTCTGGAATTTCTTTTGCTTCTCCAAAAACGTGTACTATCACATGCAATATCGGAAATTTCTTTCCCTTCTCCAAAAACGTGGACTATCATATGCAATTTCTGGAATTTCATTCCCTTCTCCAAAAACGTGGACTATCACATCCAATTTCTGGAATTTCTTTACCTTCTCCAAAAACGTGGACTATCATGGGCAATTTTTGAGATTTATTTCCCTTCTCCAAAAACGTGGACTATCACATGCAATTTCAGAAATTTCTCTCCCTTCTCCTAAAGCGTGGCCTATCATATGCAGTTTCTTGAATTTCTTTTCCTTCTCTAAAAACGTTGACTATCAAATGCAATTTTTGAAATTTCTTTACCTTCTCCAAAAATGTTGACTATCATATGCAATTTCTTGAATTTCTTTCCATTCTCCAAAAACGTGGAGTATCATATGCAATTTATGTAATTTCTTTACCTTCTTCAAAAACGTGGACTATCATATGCAATTTCTAGAATTTCTTTACCTTATCCAAAAACGTGGACAATCACATGCAATTTCTGAAACTTCTTTCCCTTCTCCAAAAACGTGGACTATCACATGCATTTTTTGGAATTTCTTTACCTTCTCCAAAAAGGTGGACTATCATATGCAATTTCGGAAATTTCATTACCTTCTCCAAAAACTGGACTATCATATGCAATTTTTTGAATTTCTTTCCCTTCTCCAAAAGCCTGGACTATCATATGCAATTTCTGGTATTTATTTCCTTCTCCAAAAACGTGGACAATCACATGCAATTTCCGAAACTTCTTTCCCTTCTCCAAAAACGTGGACTATCATATGCAAATTCTATAATTTCTTTCCATTCTCCAAAAACGTGGACTATCATATTCAATTTATGGAAATTCTTTACCTTTTCCAAAAATGTTGACTATCATTTTCAATTTCTGGAATTTATTTCCCTTCTCCAAAAACGTGGAATATCACATGCAATTTCTGGAATTTCTTTTTCTTCTCCAAAAATGTGGAATATCACATCCAATTTTTGGAATTTCTTTATCTTCTACAGAAACGTGCACTATCATCGGCAATTTTTGAAATTAATTTCCCCTCTCTAAAAACGTGGACTATCACATGCAATTTCTGAAATTTCTTTCCCTTCTCCAAAAGCGTGGACTATCATATGCAGTTTATGGAATTTCTTGTCCTTCTCCAAAAACGTGAACTATCATCTGCAATTTCGGAAATTTTTTTACCTTCTCCAAAAACAAGGACTATCATATGCAATTTCTGGAATTTCTTTCCATTCTCCAAAAACATGGACTATCATTTGCAATTTTTGTAATTTCTTTCCCTTCTTTAAATGCCTAGACTGTCATATGCAATTTCTGGAATTTTATTTCTTCTCCAAAAACATGGACAATCACATGCGATTTCCGAAACTTCATTACCTTCTCCAAAAACGTGGACTATCACATGCGATTTTTGGGATTTCTTTACCTTCTCCAAAAAGGTGGACTAGTATATGCAATTTCGAAAATTTCATTAACTTCTCCAAAGACGTGGACTATCATATGCTATTTTTGGAATTTCTTTCCCTTCTCCAAAAGCCTGGACTGTCATATGCAATTTCAGGTATTTATTTCCTTCTCCAAAAACGTGGATAATCACATGCAATTTCCGAAACTTCTTTCCCTTCTCCAAAAACGTGGACTATCATATGCAATTTCTATAATTTCTTCCCATTCTCCAAAAACATGGACTATCATATTCAATTTTTGGAATTTCTTTACCTTTTCCAAAAATGTTGACTATCATTTTCAATTTCTGGAATTTATTTCCCTTCTCCAAAAACGTGGAATATCACATGCAATTTTCTGGAACTTCTTTTTCTTCTCCAAAAACGGGGACTATCGTATGCAATTTCTGGAATTTCTTTTGCTTCTCCAAAAACGTGTATTATCACATGCATTATCGGTAATTTCTTTCCCATCTCTAAAAACGTGGACTATCATATGCAATTTCTAAAATTCTTTCACTTCTCCAAAAACGTGGACTATCACATCCAATTTATGGATTTTCTTTACCTTCTCCAAAAACATGGACTATCATGGGCAATTTTTGAAATTTATTTCCCTTCTCCAAAAACGTGGACTATCACTTACAATTTCAGAAATTTCTCTCCCTTCTCCTAAAGCGTGGACTATCATATGCAATTTCTGGAATTTCTTTTCCTTCTCTAAAATCGTCGACTATCAAATGCAATTTTTGAAATTTCTTTACCTTCTCCAAAAACGTTGACTATCATATGCAATTTCTTAAATTTCTTTCCATTCTCCAAAAACGTCGACTATCATATGCAATTTCTGTAATTACTTTACCTTCTTTAAAAACGTGGACTATCATATGCAATTTCTAGAATTTCTTTACCTTATTGAAAAACTCGGACTATCATATGCAATTTCTGGAATTTATTTCCCTTCTCCAAAAATATGGACTATCAAATGCAATTTCTGGAATTTCTTTACCTTCTCCAAAAACGTGGACTATCATATGCAATTTTTGGAATTTCTTTCCCTTCTCCAAAAGCCTGGACTGTCATATTTAATTTCTGGAATTTATTTCCTTCTCCCAAAACCTGGACTATCACATGCAATTTCTGAAACTTCTTTTGTAACACCCGTATAATTTTAATATTAATTTAATTGGATTATTGAATTAATAATTAGAATTATTAGGGATTTTGTGAAAATAATGGTTTATGGCCTTTGGGCCATATGAGTAATTAGTAAAAGAGGGAGGGTAATTTTATAATCCTTTTTACTAAATTATTATATTATTTTCATAAACATTTGGAACTGGGAAGGAAGAAAGAACGTGAAAGAACGAAGGCTGAGAACACGAGGAACTGAAGGAGATCTGTAGAGGGAGAGACCAAAGATCAAGAATTCTTATCTGAGGTAAGGGGGACTCTCCGTTTAATCTCTATTATCGTGTTATGAGTAGTAATGTGGATTAGGAATATTATTTGGTTGATTGATTCCAAATTCTGAAACATTCATCTGTGTTCATCATTTGGGTTTGAACTGTAATCCCTAATAACTGATAGATTAGGATATGATGAATAGAATTGGTTAGAGAATCATATGCTATTGTTTGTGGATGAATTCGTACACTGTTAGATGCATTTTTCTGGTTTTTGGACTCAATTTCGTAGACTGGTATGAGTGGGAACGAATGGGTTTTTGGACTGTGTCGAATTCTGCAGGTTACTGGGCATTTCTGGCATTTCGCGTATGAAACAGTGCCATACGCGTATAGAATGAGGCTGATACGCGTATGGGGGACACTCCCAAGGGGCTATACGCGTATGATACGCATTTGCCCTGTCCCAAGAGCCATGTACTGGTGTTTTGCGTATGAGAGCGTATGGGGATGCTCATACGCGTATGGAATTTTGGAAGGAGGAAAATGATTCTGGTGATACGCGTATGGTGAGGCTGATACGCGTATGAGTTGGTTCTAGGCCATTTTGAATTCTGGTGAAACGCGTATGATACGCGTATGAGGCAAGGTGATACGCGTATGGACGCGTATGGATCATATGATACGCGTATGGCGTGCTGTGTGTGAAATTTCTGTTTTGTGATTTTTCTGGAAAGTTCGATGATGTGTAACTTTCGGTTGGTATACCTGTTTGTGTACTGTTTCGTACTGTGTAAACCTTGTGATGTGATTCTGTGGTTACTGATGATTGATTATGTTGAATGATGTGATATATATAAGAACATGCTTGGTATTGATGATGATGATGATGAAATGAGTATAGTTGATGCTACTCATAGATTGGTAATGATGAAAGTATGTTATATATATGTTACATGCATTCATAAACATGAGTTGAATCCTATATGATGAGAGGATTCATCGAGGGGCAGAATTCCCATTGTGTGGAATTGGTGCTGGCAGGACCGTTTCTGAATTGATGATAGATCGGTCGGTGGATGATTCCACTGGTGATGATTGGTACCACATGCATAGTGTCAGTTTCATACATGTGCATGATTTGTTATAGCATGATTATATATGTTGTGTGTTGATTACCTGTTTATCTGTGGATATATGAATGGAGACTGTCTGAATATGAAACGATTGGGTGAATAATATAACTATGACATGTTATTATTTGTGATGTGATAACATTGGTTAACTGTGATGAGACTCACCCTTACTTGTTGTCATTTTCAGATTGAGGATAGCGGCGCGACTTGGTGAGGACTAGCTCATAAGTTGGTTGTTAGTTATAGTGTCGGTGTCATGCTCTGGTAGATGTAACACTGGGAACACGTTTGTCTTTGAGTTGGTTATAACTCTATTTGGTTGTTGATTGAGTCAGATACATTATGAGGAATGTTGACTCTGTGTGTTTTCAATTCCGCTGTGTAAAACATGATTTATTTAATGAGTTATAAATTCAGTTGTTTTCAGTGAATGCATGACTATACTGACGTGGTGTTTTTATTATTTATGAATTGTGATGCCCCTTGCATGCTTACTCTGATTTATTAATTATTAATTACCGCGGGTTATTAGAGGGGTGTTACAATAGTGGTATCAGAGCATAGTCGGTCGTTGTGACCAGAGTCTTGTGTCAGTCCTTTTGTGTATGCGACCAATACGAGTTATTGTCGATACTTTTGTTCTGACTGGGTTATTTGTGATTAAGCAGAACAATGGCTGGAAGAGGAGGAAGAAACGATGATGCTCTCGCAGAGGCTCTGGGTATGATTGCTGGTGTGCTTGGAGGAGGGACTGTAGGAGCAGGGATCGGTGCTGATAGGCAACTGGGGAATTTTCAGAGGAACAATCCTCCAATGTTCAAAGGCACGCATGATCCAGAGGGTGCTCAGAAATGGCTCAAGGAGGTCGAGAGGATTTTCCGAGTCATTGACTGCGCTGAGAACCTTAAGGTGAGGTTTGGCACTCACATGTTATCTGAAGAAGCTGATGACTGGTGGTTGTCAACTAAAGCTGAGCTGGATGCTGGTAATACAGCAATTACCTAGGCTGTATTCAGGAGGGAATTTCTGAGGAGGTATTTTCCTGAGGATGTCAGGGGAAGAAAGGAAGTTGAATTTCTGGCACTGGTTCAAGGCAATATGTCAGTACCGGAGTATGCTGCCAAGTTTGTGGAACTGGCAAGGTACTATGTGCACTACAATGATGATGAAGCCAGTGAGTTCTCGAAATGTGTCAAATTTGAGAATGGTCTTCGTGATGAGATCAAGCAGGGTATCAGGTACCAGAGGATCCGGAGGTTTGTTGACCTGGTAGATTGTAGCAGGATTTTTGAGGAAGATAGCATCAAGCTGAAGTCATCTCACTCTCGCGAGTTGGTTGACAGAAAGGGTAAGAGGCCTATGGATAGAGGTAAGCCATATGGTAGAGGTAAACCTGTTGATTGGAAGAAACCCAGTGGGGGAGATTCCAGTGCTCGTATCAGGTGTTACAATTGTGGTGAGATGGGACATCGTAGGAATGAATGCAAGGTTGATCAGAGGAAGTGTTACAAGTGTGACCAAGTGGGTCATATTGCTGCTGACTGCAAGAAAAGGATTGTGACTTGTTTCAACTGTGGAGAAGAAGGTCACATCAGTCCTAATTGTCCTAAGCCAAAGAAGAACCAGTCAGGAGGAAAGGTTTTTGCTTTGACCGGGTCAGAGACTACTCCAGAGGACAGGTTGATTAAAGGTACGTGTTTCATTCATGGCACACCTTTAGTTGCAATTATTGATACTGGAGCAACTCATTCTTTTATTTCCTTGGATTGTGCTATGAGGTTGAATCTTGAGATATCTGATATAAATGGAAGTATGGTTATTGACACTCCTGCGTCGGGTTCAGTAACTACTTCGTCTGCATGCCTGAATTGTCCGGTTGACATTTTTGGTAGAGAATTCGGGATGGACTTAGTGTGCCTTCCGTTGAAAGAACTTGATGTGATCCTGGGAATGAACTGGTTGGAGTTCAACCGTGTTCATATCAACTGTTTTACAAAGACGGTAATCTTTCCTGAAGAGGTTAGTAATGATAATCTGGAGATGACAGCTAGACAGATGAATGAGGCTATCGGAGATGGTGCAGCAGTGTTCATGTTGTTTGCATTGATGAATGTGAAAGAGAAAGTGGCGAGAGGCGAATTGCCTGTGGTGTGTGAGTTTCCAGAAGTTTTTCCAGAAGATGTGAATGAATTACCACCGGAAAGAGAAGTGGAGTTTTCGATTGAATTGGTTCCGGGAACTAGTCCAGTGTCGATGGCACCGTACCGTATGTCACCGTCTGAATTGGCTGAACTAAAGAAGCAGTTAGAGGAATTGCTTGAGAAGAAATTTATTCGTCCTAGTGTTTCGCCGTGGGGTGCGCCGGTGTTACTAGTAAAGAAGAAAGAGGGTTCAATGAGGCTGTGTGTAGATTACAGACAATTGAACAAGGTTACCATCAAGAATCGGTATCCATTGCCGAGGATTGATGATCTGATGGATCAGTTGGTTGGAGCATGTGTATTTAGTAAGATTGATCTGAGGTCTGGGTATCATCAGATACGTGTGAAAGATGACGATATTCAGAAGACTGCTTTTAGAACGAGGTATGGACATTATGAGTATTCTGTAATGCCGTTTGGGGTTACTAATGCACCTGGTGTTTTTATGGAATATATGAACAGGATTTTTCATCCTTATCTCGATAAGTTCGTGGTGGTATTTATAGATGATATTCTGGTATATTCTAAGAATGAGGAAGAACACGCAGAGCATCTCAGAACTGTGTTAGGATTGTTGAAAGAAAAGCAACTTTTTGCCAAACTGTCGAAGTGTGAATTCTGGTTGGAAGAAGTCAGTTTTCTTGGGCATGTGATTTCTAAGAATGGTATTGCTGTGGATCCTACAAAAATTGAAGCTGTGTCTCAGTGGGAAGCTCCGAAGTCAATATCAGAGATTCGTAGTTTTCTTGGTCTTGCAGGTTATTACAGAAAGTTCATTGAGGGGTTTTCAAAGTTAGCATTGCCGTTAACTAAACTGACCAGGAAGGGACAAGCCTTTATTTGGGATGCCAAGTGTGAAGAAGGATTCCAAGAGCTTAAGAGGAGATTGACTAGTGCTCCTATTTTGATTTTGCCGAATCCGACAGAATCATTTGTGGTTTATTGTGACGCATCACTGATGGGTTTAGGTGGTGTATTGATGCAGAATCAACAAGTGGTCGCTTATGCGTCGAGACAACTCAAAGTGCATGAAAGGAATTATCCGACTCATGATTTGGAGTTGGCAGCCGTGGTCTTTGTTTTGAAGTTGTGGCGACACTATTTGTATGGTTCGAGATTTGAAGTGTTCAGTGATCGTAAGAGCTTGAAGTATCTCTTTGATCAGAAAGAGCTGAATATGAGACAGAGAAGGTGGTTAGAATTTCTGAAGGATTACGATTTTGGTTTGAATTACCATCCGGGTAAGGCAAACGTTGTGGCTGATGCATTGAGTAGGAAGACTTTGCATATGTCTAAGTTAATGGTGAAGGAATTGGATTTGATTGAACAATTCAGAGACTTGAGTTTAGTGTGTGAAGGTACTCCTACTAGTGTTAAATTGGGTATGCTGAAGCTGACTAGTGGTATTCTTGAAGAAATCAGAGAAGGTCAGAAAGCTGATGTTGGATTGATTGATAAGTTGACTTTGATTAATCAAGGCAAGACTGGTGAATTCAGAGTCGACGAGAATGGTATACTAAGGTTTGGTGATAGAGTTTGTGTTCCTGATGTTGATGAACTCCGGAAGCGCATTTTGGAAGAAGGACACCGTAGTGGGTTGAGTATTCATCCTGGTGCTACTAAGATGTATCATGATTTGAAAAAGTTGTTTTGGTGGCCTGGAATGAAGAAGGAGATTGCTGAATTTGTGTATTCTTGTTTGACTTGCCAGAAGTCAAAGATTGAGCATCAGAAACCATCTGGGTTTATGCAACCGATGTTTATTCCTGAGTGGAAGTGGGATAGCATATCAATGGATTTTGTTTCGGGTTTGCCGAGAACTGTCAGAAATTGTGAAGCTATCTGGGTTGTGGTAGACAGGTTGACGAAGTCTGCACATTTTATACCGGTGAGAATGGATTATCCGATGGAGAAGCTAGCTCAGTTGTATATTGAGAAGATAGTTAGTCTTCATGGTATTCCTTCGAGTATTGTGTCGGACAGAGATCCGAGGTTTACATCTAAATTCTGGGAAGGTTTGCAGAAAGCTTTGGGTACTAAGCTGAGATTGAGTTCTGCTTATCATCCGCAGACTGATGGACAGAGCGAGAGGACGATTCAGCCGTTAGAGGATTTGTTACGTGCTTGTGTGTTGGAAAAAGGAGGTACTTGGGATAGTTATCTGCCTTTGATTGAGTTTACCTACAACAACAGTTATCATTCGAGTATCGGTATGGCTCCGTTTGAGGCTTTGTATGGTAGGAGATGTAGGACGCCGTTGTGTTGGTACGAATCTGGTGAGAGTGCTGTGATTGGTCCTGAAATTGTACAACAGACTACAGAGAAGATTAAGATGATTCAGGAGAAAATGAAGGCTTCTCAGAGTCGTCAGAAGAGTTATCATGACAAAAGGAGGAAAACACTTGAGTTTCAAGAGGGAGATCATGTGTTTATGAGAGTTACTCCTATGACAGGGATTGGTCGGGCATTGAAGTCGAAGAAGTTGACTCCGCGTTTTATTGGACCATTCCAAATTTCTGAAAGAGTGGGAGAAGTGGCTTATCGTAGCGCTTTACCGCCGATGCTTGCGAATTTGCATGATGTGTTTCATGTATCTCAGTTGAGGAAATATGTTTCAGATCCGTCCCATGTGATCCAAGTAGATGATATACAGGTGAAAGATAACTTGAAGGTTGAGACTTTACCTGTGAGGATTGAGGATCGAAGGCTGAAGCAATTGCGTGGCAAGGAAATAGCTTTGGTCAGAGTGGCTTGGGGAGGACCAGCTGAAGGCAATGTTACCTGGGAGCTTGAGAGTCAGATGAAGGACTCTTATCCAGAACTTTTTCCTGAGGTATGTTTTCGAGGACGAAAACTCTTTTAGTGGGGGAGAGTTGTAACACCCGTATAATTTTAATATTAATTTAATTGGATTATTGAATTAATAATTAGAATTATTAGGGATTTTGTGAAAATAATGGTTTATGGCCTTTGGGCCATATGAGTAATTAGTAAAAGAGGGAGGGTAATTTTATAATCCTTTTTACTAAATTATTATATTATTTTCATAAACATTTGGAACTGGGAAGGAAGAAAGAACGTGAAAGAACGAAGGTTGAGAACACGAGGAACTGAAGGAGATCTGTAGAGGGAGAGACCAAAGATCAAGAATTCTTATCTGAGGTAAGGGGGGACTCTCCGTTTAATCTCTATTATCGTGTTATGAGTAGTAATGTGGATTAGGAATATTATTTGGTTGATTGATTCCAAATTCTGAAACATTCATCTGTGTTCATCATTTGGGTTTGAACTGTAATCCCTAATAACTGATAGATTAGGATATGATGAATAGAATTGGTTAGAGAATCATATGCTATTGTTTGTGGATGAATTCGTACACTGTTAGATGCATTTTTCTGGTTTTTGGACTCAATTTCGTAGACTGGTATGAGTGGGAACGAATGGGTTTTTGGACTGTGTCGAATTCTGCAGGTTACTGGGCATTTCTGGCATTTCGCGTATGAAACAGTGCCATACGCGTATAGAATGAGGCTGATACGCGTATGGGGGACACTCCCAAGGGGCTATACGCGTATGATACGCAGTTGCCCTGTCCCAAGAGCCATGTACTGGTGTTTTGCGTATGAGAGCGTATGGGGATGCTCATACGCGTATGGAATTTTGGAAGGAGGAAAATGATTCTGGTGATACGCGTATGGTGAGGCTGATACGCGTATGAGTTGGTTCTAGGCCATTTTGAATTCTGGTGAAACGCGTATGATACGCGTATGAGGCAAGGTGATACGCGTATGGACGCGTATGGATCATATGATACGCGTATGGCGTGCTGTGTGTGAAATTTCTGTTTTGTGATTTTTCTGGAAAGTTCGATGATGTGTAACTTTCGGTTGGTATACCTGTTTGTGTACTGTTTCGTACTGTGTAAACCTTGTGATGTGATTCTGTGGTTACTGATGATTGATTATGTTGAATGATGTGATATATATAAGAACATGCTTGGTATTGATGATGATGATGATGAAATGAGTATAGTTGATGCTACTCATAGATTGGTAATGATGAAAGTATGTTATATATATGTTACATGCATTCATAAACATGAGTTGAATCCTATATGATGAGAGGATTCATCGAGGGGCAGAATTCCCATTGTGTGGAATTGGTGCTGGCAGGACCGTTTCTGAATTGATGATAGATCGGTCGGTGGATGATTCCACTGGTGATGATTGGTACCACATGCATAGTGTCAGATTCATACATGTGTATGATTTGTTATAGCATGATTATATATGTTGTGTGTTGATTACCTGTTTATCTGTGGATATATGAATGGAGACTGTCTGAATATGAAACGATTGGGTGAATAATATAACTATGACATGTTATTATTTGTGATGTGATAACATTGGTTAACTGTGATGAGACTCACCCTTACTTGTTGTCATTTTCAGATTGAGGATAGCGGCGCGACTTGGTGAGGACTAGCTCATAAGTCGGTTGTTAGTTATAGTGTCGGTGTCATGCTCTAGTAGATGTAACACTGGGAACACGTTTGTCTTTGAGTTGGTTATAACTCTATTTGGTTGTTGATTGAGTCAGATACATTATGAGGAATGTTGACTCTGTGTGTTTTCAATTCCGCTGTGTAAAACATGATTTAATTAATGAGTTATAAATTCAGTTGTTTTCAGTGAATGCATGACTATACTGACGTGGTGTTTTTATTATTTATGAATTGTGATGCCCCTTGCATGCTTACTCTGATTTATTAATTATTAATTACCGCGGGTTATTAGAGGGGTGTTACAATAGTGGTATCAGAGCATAGTCGGTCGTTGTGACCAGAGTCTTGTGTCAGTCCTTTTGTGTATGCGACCAATACGAGTTATTGTCGATACTTTTGTTCTGACTGGGTTATTTGTGATTAAGCAGAACAATGGCTGGAAGAGGAGGAAGAAACGATGATGCTCTCGCAGAGGCTCTGGGTATGATTGCTGGTGTGCTTGGAGGAGGGACTGTAGGAGCAGGGATCGGTGCTGATAGGCAACTGGGGAATTTTCAGAGGAACAATCCTCCAATGTTCAAAGGCACGCATGATCCAGAGGGTGCTCAGAAATGGCTCAAGGAGGTCGAGAGGATTTTCCGAGTCATTGACTGCGCTGAGAACCTTAAGGTGAGGTTTGGCACTCACATGTTATCTGAAGAAGCTGATGACTGGTGGTTGTCAACTAAAGCTGAGCTGGATGCTGGTAATACAGCAATTACCTGGGCTGTATTCAGGAGGGAATTTCTGAGGAGGTATTTTCCTGAGGATGTCAGGGGAAGAAAGGAAGTTGAATTTCTGGCACTGGTTCAAGGCAATATGTCAGTACCGGAGTATGCTGCCAAGTTTGTGGAACTGGCAAGGTACTATATGCACTACAATGATGATGAAGCCAGTGAGTTCTCGAAATGTGTCAAATTTGAGAATGGTCTTCGTGATGAGATCAAGCAGGGTATCAGGTACCAGAGGATCCGGAGGTTTGTTGACCTGGTAGATTGTAGCAGGATTTTTGAGGAAGATAGCATCAAGCTGAAGTCATCTCACTCTCGCGAGTTGGTTGACAGAAAGGGTAAGAGGCCTATGGATAGAGGTAAGCCATATGGTAGAGGTAAACCTGTTGATTGGAAGAAACCCAGTGGGGAAGATTCTAGTGCTCGTATCAGGTGTTACAATTGTGGTGAGATGGGACATCGTAGGAATGAATGCAAGGTTGATCAGAGGAAGTGTTACAAGTGTGACCAAGTGGGTCATATTGCTGCTGACTGCAAGAAAAGGATTGTGACTTGTTTCAACTGTGGAGAAGAAGGTCACATCAGTCCTAATTGTCCTAAGCCAAAGAAGAACCAGTCAGGAGGAAAGGTTTTTGCTTTGACCGGGTCAGAGACTACTCCAGAGGACAGGTTGATTAAAGGTACGTGTTTCATTCATGGCACACCTTTAGTTGCAATTATTGATACTGGAGCAACTCATTCTTTTATTTCCTTGGATTGTGCTATGAGGTTGAATCTTGAGATATCTGATATAAATGGAAGTATGGTTATTGACACTCCTGCGTCGGGTTCAGTAACTACTTCGTCTGCATGCCTGAATTGTCCGGTTGACATTTTTGGTAGAGAATTCGGGATGGACTTAGTGTGCCTTCCGTTGAAAGAACTTGATGTGATCCTGGGAATGAACTGGTTGGAGTTCAACCGTGTTCATATCAACTGTTTTACAAAGACGGTAATCTTTCCTGAAGAGGTTAGTAATGATAATCTGGAGATGACAGCTAGACAGGTGAATGAGGCTATCGGAGATGGTGCAGCAGTGTTCATGTTGTTTTCATTGATGAATGTGAAAGAGAAAGTGGCGAGAGGCGAATTGCCTGTGGTGTGTGAGTTTCCAGAAGTTTTTCCAGAAGATGTGAATGAATTACCACCGGAAAGAGAAGTGGAGTTTTCGATTGAATTGGTTCCGGGAACTAGTCCAGTGTCGATGGCACCGTACCGTATGTCACCGTCTGAATTGGCTGAACTAAAGAAGCAGTTAGAGGAATTGCTTGAGAAGAAATTTATTCGTCCTAGTGTTTCGCCGTGGGGTGCGCCGGTGTTACTAGTAAAGAAGAAAGAGGGTTCAATGAGGCTGTGTGTAGATTACAGACAATTGAACAAGGTTACCATCAAGAATCGGTATCCATTGCCGAGGATTGATGATCTGATGGATCAGTTGGTTGGAGCATGTGTATTTAGTAAGATTGATCTGAGGTCTGGGTATCATCAGATACGTGTGAAAGATGACGATATTCAGAAGACTGCTTTTAGAACGAGGTATGGACATTATGAGTATTCTGTAATGCCGTTTGGGTTACTAATGCACCTGGTGTTTTTATGGAATATATGAACAGGATTTTTCATCCTTATCTCGATAAGTTCGTGGTGGTATTTATAGATGATATTCTGGTATATTCTAAGAATGAGGAAGAACACGCAGAGCATCTCAGAACTGTGTTAGGATTGTTGAAAGAAAAGCAACTTTTTGCCAAACTGTCGAAGTGTGAATTCTGGTTGGAAGAAGTCAGTTTTCTTGGGCATGTGATTTCTAAGAATGGTATTGCTGTGGATCCTACAAAAATTGAAGCTGTGTCTCAGTGGGAAGCTCCGAAGTCAATATCAGAGATTCGTAGTTTTCTTGGTCTTGCAGGTTATTACAGAAAGTTCATTGAGGGGTTTTCAAAGTTAGCATTGCCGTTAACTAAACTGACCAGGAAGGGACAAGCCTTTATTTGGGATGCCAAGTGTGAAGAAGGATTCCAAGAGCTTAAGAGGAGATTGACTAGTGCTCCTATTTTGATTTTGCCGAATCCGACAGAATCATTTGTGGTTTATTGTGACGCATCACTGATGGGTTTAGGTGGTGTATTGATGCAGAATCAACAAGTGGTCGCTTATGCGTCGAGACAACTCAAAGTGCATGAAAGGAATTATCCGACTCATGATTTGGAGTTGGCAGCCGTGGTCTTTGTTTTGAAGTTGTGGCGACACTATTTGTATGGTTCGAGATTTGAAGTGTTCAGTGATCGTAAGAGCTTGAAGTATCTCTTTGATCAGAAAGAGCTGAATATGAGACAGAGAAGGTGGTTAGAATTTCTGAAGGATTACGATTTTGGTTTGAATTACCATCCGGGTAAGGCAAACGTTGTGGCTGATGCATTGAGTAGGAAGACTTTGCATATGTCTAAGTTAATGGTGAAGGAATTGGATTTGATTGAACAATTCAGAGACTTGAGTTTAGTGTGTGAAGGTACTCCTACTAGTGTTAAATTGGGTATGCTGAAGCTGACTAGTGGTATTCTTGAAGAAATCAGAGAAGGTCAGAAAGCTGATGTTGGATTGATTGATAAGTTGACTTTGATTAATCAAGGCAAGACTGGTGAATTCAGAGTCGACGAGAATGGTATACTAAGGTTTGGTGATAGAGTTTGTGTTCCTGATGTTGATGAACTCCGGAAGCGCATTTTGGAAGAAGGACACCGTAGTGGGTTGAGTATTCATCCTGGTGCTACTAAGATGTATCATGATTTGAAAAAGTTGTTTTGGTGGCCTGGAATGAAGAAGGAGATTGCTGAATTTGTGTATTCTTGTTTGACTTGCCAGAAGTCAAAGATTGAGCATCAGAAACCATCTGGGTTTATGCAACCGATGTTTATTCCTGAGTGGAAGTGGGATAGCATATCAATGGATTTTGTTTCGGGTTTGCCGAGAACTGTCAGAAATTGTGAAGCTATCTGGGTTGTGGTAGACAGGTTGACGAAGTCTGCACATTTTATACCGGTGAGAATGGATTATCCGATGGAGAAGCTAGCTCAGTTGTATATTGAGAAGATAGTTAGTCTTCATGGTATTCCTTCGAGTATTGTGTCGGACAGAGATCCGAGGTTTACATCTAAATTCTGGGAAGGTTTGCAGAAAGCTTTGGGTACTAAGCTGAGATTGAGTTCTGCTTATCATCCGCAGACTGATGGACAGACCGAGAGGACGATTCAGCCGTTAGAGGATTTGTTACGTGCTTGTGTGTTGGAAAAAGGAGGTACTTGGGATAGTTATCTGCCTTTGATTGAGTTTACCTACAACAACAGTTATCATTCGAGTATCGGTATGGCTCCGTTTGAGGCTTTGTATGGTAGGAGATGTAGGACGCCGTTGTGTTGGTACGAATCTGGTGAGAGTGCTGTGATTGGTCCTGAAATTGTACAACAGACTACAGAGAAGATTAAGATGATTCAGGAGAAAATGAAGGCTTCTCAGAGTCGTCAGAAGAGTTATCATGACAAAAGGAGGAAAACACTTGAGTTTCAAGAGGGAGATCATGTGTTTATGAGAGTTACTCCTATGACAGGGATTGGTCGGGCATTGAAGTCGAAGAAGTTGACTCCGCGTTTTATTGGACCATTCCAAATTTCTGAAAGAGTGGGAGAAGTGGCTTATCGTAGCGCTTTACCGCCGATGCTTGCGAATTTGCATGATGTGTTTCATGTATCTCAGTTGAGGAAATATGTTTCAGATCCGTCCCATGTGATCCAAGTAGATGATATACAGGTGAAAGATAACTTGAAGGTTGAGACTTTACCTGTGAGGATTGAGGATCGAAGGCTGAAGCAATTGCGTGGCAAGGAAATAGCTTTGGTCAGAGTGGCTTGGGGAGGACCAGCTGAAGGCAATGTTACCTGGGAGCTTGAGAGTCAGATGAAGGGCTCTTATCCAGAACTTTTTCCTGAGGTATGTTTTCGAGGACAAAAACTCTTTTATTGGGGGAGAGTTGTAACACCCGTATAATTTTAATATTAATTTAATTGGATTATTGAATTAATAATTAGAATTATTAGGGATTTTGTGAAAATAATGGTTTATGGCCTTTGGGCCATATGAGTAATTAGTAAAAGAGGGAGGGTAATTTTATAATCCTTTTTACTAAATTATTATATTATTTTCATAAACATTTGGAACTGGGAAGGAAGAAAGAACGTGAAAGAACGAAGGTTGAGAACACGAGGAACTGAAGGAGATCTGTAGAGGGAGAGACCAAAGATCAAGAATTCTTATCTGAGGTAAGGGGGGACTCTCCGTTTAATCTCTATTATCGTGTTATGAGTAGTAATGTGGATTAGGAATATTATTTGGTTGATTGATTCCAAATTCTGAAACATTCATCTGTGTTCATCATTTGGGTTTGAACTGTAATCCCTAATAACTGATAGATTAGGATATGATGAATAGAATTGGTTAGAGAATCATATGCTATTGTTTGTGGATGAATTCGTACACTGTTAGATGCATTTTTCTGGTTTTTGGACTCAATTTCGTAGACTGGTATGAGTGGGAACGAATGGGTTTTTGGACTGTGTCGAATTCTGCAGGTTACTGGGCATTTCTGGCATTTCGCGTATGAAACAGTGCCATACGCGTATAGAATGAGGCTGATACGCGTATGGGGGACACTCCCAAGGGGCTATACGCGTATGATACGCAGTTGCCCTGTCCCAAGAGCCATGTACTGGTGTTTTGCGTATGAGAGCGTATGGGGATGCTCATACGCGTATGGAATTTTGGAAGGAGGAAAATGATTCTGGTGATACGCGTATGGTGAGGCTGATACGCGTATGAGTTGGTTCTAGGCCATTTTGAATTCTGGTGAAACGCGTATGATACGCGTATGAGGCAAGGTGATACGCGTATGGACGCGTATGGATCATATGATACGCGTATGGCGTGCTGTGTGTGAAATTTCTGTTTTGTGATTTTTCTGGAAAGTTCGATGATGTGTAACTTTCGGTTGGTATACCTGTTTGTGTACTGTTTCGTACTGTGTAAACCTTGTGATGTGATTCTGTGGTTACTGATGATTGATTATGTTGAATGATGTGATATATATAAGAACATGCTTGGTATTGATGATGATGATGATGAAATGAGTATAGTTGATGCTACTCATAGATTGGTAATGATGAAAGTATGTTATATATATGTTACATGCATTCATAAACATGAGTTGAATCCTATATGATGAGAGGATTCATCGAGGGGCAGAATTCCCATTGTGTGGAATTGGTGCTGGCAGGACCGTTTCTGAATTGATGATAGATCGGTCGGTGGATGATTCCACTGGTGATGATTGGTACCACATGCATAGTGTCAGTTTCATACATGTGCATGATTTGTTATAGCATGATTATATATGTTGTGTGTTGATTACCTGTTTATCTGTGGATATATGAATGGAGACTGTCTGAATATGAAACGATTGGGTGAATAATATAACTATGACATGTTATTATTTGTGATGTGATAACATTGGTTAACTGTGATGAGACTCACCCTTACTTGTTGTCATTTTCAGATTGAGGATAGCGGCGCGACTTGGTGAGGACTAGCTCATAAATCGGTTGTTAGTTATAGTGTCGGTGTCATGCTCTGGTAGATGTAACACTGGGAACACGTTTGTCTTTGAGTTGGTTATAACTCTATTTGGTTGTTGATTGAGTCAGATACATTATGAGGAATGTTGACTCTGTGTGTTTTCAATTCCGCTGTGTAAAACATGATTTATTTAATGAGTTATAAATTCAGTTGTTTTCAGTGAATGCATGACTATACTGACGTGGTGTTTTTATTATTTATGAATTGTGATGCCCCTTGCATGCTTACTCTGATTTATTAATTATTAATTACCGCGGGTTATTAGAGGGGTGTTACAATAGTGGTATCAGAGCATAGTCGGTCGTTGTGACCAGAGTCTTGTGTCAGTCCTTTTGTGTATGCGACCAATACGAGTTATTGTCGATACTTTTGTTCTGACTGGGTTATTTGTGATTAAGCAAAACAATGGCTGGAAGAGGAGGAAGAAACGATGATGCTCTCGCAGAGGCTCTGGGTATGATTGCTGGTGTGCTTGGAGGAGGGACTGTAGGAGCAGGGATCGGTGCTGATAGGCAACTGGGGAATTTTCAGAGGAACAATCCTCCAATGTTCAAAGGCACGTATGATCCAGAGGGTGCTCAGAAATGGCTCAAGGAGGTCGAGAGGATTTTCCGAGTCATTGACTGCGCTGAGAACCTTAAGGTGAGGTTTGGCACTCACATGTTATCTGAAGAAGCTGATGACTGGTGGTTGTCAACTAAAGCTGAGCTGGATGCTGGTAATACAGCAATTACCTGGGCTGTATTCAGGAGGGAATTTCTGAGGAGGTATTTTCCTGAGGATGTCAGGGGAAGAAAGGAAGTTGAATTTCTGGCACTGGTTCAAGGCAATATGTCAGTACCGGAGTATGCTGCCAAGTTTGTGGAACTGGCAAGGCAATATGTCAGTACCGGAGTATGCTGCCAAGTTTTTGAAATTTATTTCCTCTCTCCAAAAACATGGACTATCACATGCAATTTTGAAATTTCTTTCCCCTCTCCAAAAGCGTGGACTATCATATGCAGTTTATGGAATTTCTTGTCCTTCTCCAAAAACGTGGACTATCATATGCAATTTATGAAATTTCTTTACCTTCTTAGAAAACGTGGACAATCATATGCAATTTCTTGAATTTCATTCCATTCTCCAATAACATGGACTATCATATGCAATTTATGGAATTACTATACCTTCTTCATAAACCTGGACTATCATATGCAATTTCTAGAATTTATTTATCTTCTCCAAAAAGGTGGACTATCATATGCAATTTTGGAAATTTCTTTACGTTCTCCAAAAATGTGGACTATCATATGCAATTTCTGGAAATTTTTCCCTTCTCCAAATGCTTGGACTGTCAGATGCAATTTCTAGAAATTCAATTCCTTCTCCAAAAACGGGGACTATCACATGCAATTTCTGAAATTTCTTTCCCTTCTCTAAAAACGTGGACTATCATATGCAATTTCTGGAATTTCTTTCCCTTCTCCAAAAACGTGGACTATCATATGCAATTCCTGGAATTCCTTTTCCTTCTCCCAAAAATGTTGACTATCTTATTCACTTTCTGGAATTTATTTCCCTTCTCCAAGAACGTGGACTATCACCTGCAATTTCGGGATTTTCTTTTCCTTCTCCAAAAAACGGGGACTATCATATGCAATTTTTGGAATTTCTTTTCCTTCGCTAAAAACGTGTATTATCACATGCAATATCGAAAATTTCTTTCCCTTCTCCAAAAACGTGGACTATCATATGCAATTTCTGGAATTTCTTTCCCTTCTCCAAAAAAGTGGATTATCAGATGCAATTTCTAGAATTTCTTTTCCTTATCCAAAAACTTGAACTATCATATGCAATTTCTAGAATTTCTTTATATTTTCCAAACACATGGACTATCATATTCAATTTTTGGAATTTCTTTCCCTTCTCCAAAAACATGGACTATCATATGCAATTTCTGGAATTTCTTTTCCTTCTCCAAAAACGTGGACTATCATATGCAATTTCGGGAATTTCTTTTCCTTCTCACAAAACGTGGACTATCACATGCAATTTTTGGAATTTCTTTTCCTTCTCCAAAAACGGGGACTATTATATGCAATTTCTAGAATTTCTTTTCCTTCTCTAAAAACGTGTACTATCACATGCAATATCGAAAATTTCTTTCCCTCCTCCAAAAATGTGGACTATCATATGCAATTTCTGGAATTTCTTTCCCTTCTCCAAAAACATGGACTATCATATGCAATTTCTTGAATTTTTTTTCCTTCTCCAAAAACTTGGACTATCATATGCAATTTCTGGCATTTCTTTTCCTTTTCCAAATACGTGGACTATCATATGCAAATTCTAGAATTGCTTTTCCTTCTCCAAAAATGTGGACTATCATATGCAATTTCTATATTTTCTTTACCTTTTCCAAAAATGTTGATAATCATATGCAATTTCTGGAATTTACAACCCTTCTATATAAACGTGGACTATCACATGCAATTTCTGTAACTTCTTTACCTTCTACAGAAACGGAGACTATCATAGGCAATTTCTGGAATTTATTTCCCTTCTCCTAAATCGTGGACTATCATATGCAATTTCTGGAATTTCTTTTCCTTCTCCAAAAACGTGGACTATTATATGCAATTTGTGAAATTTCTTTTCCTTTTCAAATAACATGGACTATAGTATGCATTTTCTGGAATTTATTTTCCTTCTCCAAAAATATGGACTATCACATGCCATTTCTGGAATTTCTTTTCCTTCTCCAAAAACGTGGATTATCATATGCAATTTCGAAAATTTCTTTCCCTTCTCCAAAAACGTCGACTATCATATGCAATTTCTGGAATTTCTTTCCCTTTTCCAAAAACGTGGACTATCATATGAAATTTCTGGAATTTCTTTCCCTTATCTAAAAACGTGGACTATCATATGCAATTTTTGGAGTTTCTTTTCCTTCTCCAAAAACTTGGACTATCATATGCAATTTCGGGAAATTATTTTCCTTCTCCAAAAACGTGGACTATCATATGCAATTTTGGAATTTCTTTTCCTTCTCCAAAAATGTGTACTATCATATGCAATATCGGAAATTTCTTTACTTTCTCCTAAAACGTGGAGTATCATATGCAATTTCTGAAATTTCTTTCCCTTCTCCAAAAACGTGGACTATCATATGGAATTTCTAGAATTTCTTTTCCTTCTCAAAAAACGTGGACCATATGCAATTTATGAAATTTCTTTTCCTTCTCCAAAAATGTGTACTATCATATGCAATTTCGGAAATTTCTTTACCTTCTCCAAAAACATGGACTATCATATGCAAGTTCTGGAATTTATTTCCCTTATCCAAAAATGTGGACTTTCACATGCAATTTCTGAAATTTCTTTCCGTTCTCCAAAAGCGTGGACTATCATATGCAATTTCTGAAATTTCTTTACCTTATCCAAAAACGTGGACTATCATTTGCAATTTCGGAAATTTCTTTACCTTCTCCAAAGACGTGGACTATCATTTGCTATTTCAGAAATTTCTTTACCTTCTCCAAAAAGATGGACTATCATATGCAATTTCTGGAATTTCTTTACCTTCCCCAAAAACGTGGACTATCATAGGCAATTTCTGGAATTTATTTCCCTTCTCCATAAACAAATTAAAATATATGTATTAAAATGCAAGAAACGCAATATTCTTTGATAATAACAAATTAAAGTTATTTTATTACCTGCATCCAAGATTTGGTTATATTGGTAGAGACAATATCCAACATATTTTTCATAACATCGTACCTACAATCATTAGAGTTATGTTGTTTCCTTGTCTACGAATGAATGACATAATTAGTGAATAATTATCATAATATTAAATATACAATTATAATTTACATCACACTTACATTGGGCTGAAGCCATGTAGCCTTTTTTCTATTGCCATTTGCAAATTGATGAACCTCAAAAGCACTAATTCAGAAAAAAAAATCATATAAAGCCACATAAAATATGAAATTACTTTTGTAACAATTTATGCATATATATGATATATACTATATTATAATAAAATTCACATAAAAGATAAACTTACGTTGTAACAATTTTCTTCGTGGCTTTATCAATTTTCTGATGAAGTGAACAAAAGAAAACCACAATATTGTCTCTTGGACACATGACTATTAATTGCCAATATTTTCTATACGTGTGTGTGGAAACACAAAAGTCGCATAAAATATCTATGTTATCAAAATTAAAAAATAGAAAACAGAAGTTCATAAAAACTTACCCATGAATAAGTGGTAGTAAGTGGCAAACTCTGTTTTCCAATATTAACTTATCTTGTATGTATTTTTTAACACCTGCTATAGATTTTGGCACATTATCAGTATATATACACACATTGCACGGTCCATAATTCCATATACTTCTGATATGGAATTATCAATACATACACGATGAATATACCTGAATAATTTTAAAATAAACATTAGATTCAAAGTGATGAGAGATATAACCTATTAATAGATATTGACAGTAATAAAAAAAGAAAATCCACTTATGTGCACCAAACTTGCAGAGTAGACACGTCAAGCCAATGAAAACCCATTAACAACTCTCTGATACACTTAGCTGCCACTAAAAAATGAACGGAAGATTTACAATGACTTAATTCTATTTCCAAGTGGTTGTCAGCCATTTTCACAACCATGAGTAACAATCTCTGAACATCGTTAACTTTCACGTCTTTTGTGCTTCCTTTTGTAGCTAAACAACTTCCTATTCCGATTTGTTCGACAACTTCCATTTTTTCAATGCATTTATTATTATTTGTGCTTTGCGATAAACCCATAGACTTAAGTGTCTCCATAAAAGATTGTTGCAACGCCTTACGCTCTTCAACCAACTTTTGATCAAAATCAGCTCTAAGTCTTGCTTCCAATTGTGACGAAAGTTGTTCAAGTTGTTCATTTACATCTATATGTTGTCCTTGACGTAAAGACGACCTTCCAAAGTAAGTGTTTTGTTTATGGTGCTTTCAAACACCACGAACACGGCCGCCATGCTCAAATGTTCCAATGGCTGCTGTTAAGATATCGTTACGTCCATGTGGAACAAAGACACATTTTTCAGCTTCTTCAACTAGAGAATCCTACAAAATGCAAAAACCACGAAAAAATTCAATAGTTTTTATCAATCACAAATATAATGATATCTGAAGTAATTTCCAAGTTTTACTGACAATTTTCTCTACAACAGCTTGAGTAGACTTTGATGTGTATTCTCCTCTTTTCTTTTGTCGTGCTCTCTTCCATAACTCATGGTGTGACGGTGGAGATGGACTACCATTATCACCTAATGTAGAATCATCTCTCGATGATATCCTTTTATTTTTAATTGTCTCCTCAAGAAAGAGATACCCTCCACGAGATAATAGATGTGGGTATACATTTCTAGCCACATTTTCCCTACCCTTTCGACTTTTTTCCTATTAATTATAAAATAAAAAAGTTATCCCTAAACATAATAAAAATAATATTAAAAAAACTCAAATATAACTCCTACTAACCTTAAATGCGGGGGTATCTCGAGACTTCAGAAACTCTTCCCATACTTCTTTAATAAAATTATACCTGACATGTGCAGGAGCGAGATCTTTCTTGAGATTATTAACATATTCGTCTGTGAGTTGTGTCTTAAAACCTCTCCATCTCTCCCCCTGCATATTTAATCCATTCTTTCTTCAACGGATCCTTGATTTTACCATCCTTGTATTTAACACAACAGTCTGGAATAGTGAAATGAGCCTACACATACATTATATGGCATATGTTATTAGTATATATATGATTATAAAATATAATAAAGTGTTGAATTTAAAATACCTGAACATCATGCCATATAGTGTCTTTTATCCCATTATCTAAGTCTTTCCACTCATGTTTCAAAATAGAACATCTCTTCTGAGCTAGAGATGCTATATAACTCTTAAAATTTGCAGCATTTTCACCAATACCAATACATTCATAGGTTTTTAGATCAAACTCGACCTTTACCTTTTCACCCGTGTGATGAACTTTGTCAATTTGTGTCATCAAAGTTGGACCTCTAACTCTTTTTTATTAGGATTACTAGATGAAGAGGACTTGTCGGTTGAATCAGCCATGTATCTGTTTAAACAAAATAAAAATAATTAGACATCAAATTAAACACAAGATAAAAACAATTAGACATAAAACTAAGCACAAGATAAAAAAAATTAGACATAAAATTAAGCACAAAATAAAAATAATTAGAAAAGAAAGAAATGTCGAATTAACTTATAAAAAACACCTTACTAGTTCTCATATATCCCTTCTTCATGATCTATGCGAATAGCATGCACATCAGCCTCTACATTTTCTTCAATGAAGGTAGGCACTTTTGTTGAGAAAGGAGGAGTTTCGGAAATATCAAGATTCGCATCTTGATTTTCATCACTATCATGCACCTTTCCTTGTAGAACAACTGACCACCTTTAATTAGAAGGATCTATGACATAAAAAACTTGTTTTGCTTGAGATGCCATGATGAAAGGTTCGTCCGCATAAGCTAACTTGCTAAGATCAACCAATGTAACTCCAAATTCATCGATCTTTACACCATTATTGATATCAATCTAATTGCATTAAAATACAAGAACTTTAAAAACAACATAATCAACTTCCCAAATCTCTTCAATCACCCCAAAGTTGGGTGTAGATGCCATAACCAGGTTTTTATTTTTAGCACTAGAGAAGTGCATGGACTCGGCCACAATCATAACCCCACTATTTTGCGTGATACTACGGTCATCCTTTGACTTTGTATAAAAGGAATTTTTATTAATATCATATCCACTCCACGTTATTATGTTACATTTAGGCTCATAGGACAACCACTTAATTATTTTTGAAGCATTATCATTACTAGCAATTTTTTCTTTAAACCATTCAGAGAAACTCTTATTATGCTCTTTTAACAACCCTCTTTCATTCATCTTGGGGTACTTTTTTTATGATGCTTTTGTGAGCAGATAAGTAAGATTGAATTTCATCCGTATTATTCAATATATTTAAATGTGCTTGAACAACCACATCAATACTCAAGCTCTTGACCTTTAAACCTTGTGTACCCACACCCTAACATCTTCCATCATGACAAGACTTGGGAACCCCTACAGCATCCACTATCGACAAATAGTTAGAACAAACCTCAATTGCTTCTTTTGCAATGTACCTATCAATAATCGATGCTTCCGGACGGTGTGGGTTTTTGGTACACCCTTTTAGGATCTTCATGTATCGCTCTATTGGATACATCCACCGTAAAAAAGTTGGACCACATAATCTAATCTCCCTTACTAGATGAACAATCAAATGAATCATAATGTCAAAAAATGAAGGAGGAAAAAACATCTCTAATTAGCACAAGATAACTGCATCCTAATTTTCCAAATCGTATAACTTTAATGGATCAATGGCTTTGCAATAAATTGCATTGAAAAACAAGCACAACCTAGTTAAAGTCTTCCTAACATTGTTAGGCAATATCCCACGAATAGCCACTGGTAGTAGTTGTTGCATTAAGGCATGACAGTCATGAGATTTTAAGCCAACTAATTTGAGATCATTAATGTTATACCCCAAAATTTGCCCGCATCTTTTTCAGAAAGAAGGCAACAGACTTCTGTCTAAAAATGGGGAGTTTCATATAATCTTGGATTTTATTTCATAAATATCCTGATTTCATGAATACTCGATTTTTAGAATTTTTCTTATACGGTATTTTGATTCGCTGTTGAATTTATTCTTACGCAAACGCCAAGTACTGTTTATCACTTCACACATGCTATTTATTTGAGATTTATTTGCAGATAAATAGTACTGACGCAATTGGTACAGAATTAAATCTTTTTGCAGGCGCAAAGTCCGGGGATTCAGACTGTACTGGTAACAATTAAATTATTATTAATTTTTGTTTCCCACTAATTTTTGTACTATATTCTATTATTTTCAAAATCTTCTCCTTTCTTTTCAAATCTCTTTCTTTCAAAATCAAATCTTAAAATTTATTCTATACATCTCTCTTTTCAAACCCTACCATACACTTTCTTTCAAATCCTACTACCACTCAAATTTTCCTTTTTTGTACGGAATCACTTCATTCCCCAACGTCTCTATCTTTCTTTTCACGCTATAAATACCTCTCATTTTTTTCATAAAATCTCACATCAAATTTCAACTCATCTCTCAAATTTCTACTTCATATTCATTCTCTCTTCTTCCCCGGCAAAAATGGCAAAGCGGATGGAAACGTGTTTTCTTATGGTCATCATCGTCGTGATGGTAATCATGTCCTTCTTCTGTCTGCATAGTCCTGAAAAATGCGGACCTGCCATGTTTATACTCCCAATCATCTACATGTTATTATTTATAGCGTGGGTTATTAATCGTCATTCTTAAAGTTTGTCGTATCTTGTGTTTTCAAATAACGTACCGTTTACTCGTCGTACTGTTCATTATATTATGTAATATTTGTACTGTCAGTATTAAATGTCGTACTATTTGTCGTACTGTTGTTTAATTATTAAGATAATATTTTGTGTGTTTTCTGCCAGTTAAATATTTATTTTTCTGTGCATTAAATGTTTTTCAGGGTTATTATCGGTAATTTCGTTCGCATACAGTATATATTATTTATTTATTATGTCTGTGTTTTTTTTAACAACTCGTGTAAATAAATTTTCACCATTAACACAACAAAAAAATCAAAACAAAAAAGAAAAATTAACTTTGACTGTTGAATTTTCATTTTAACTGCTACGTTAATGCCTGAACAGACAGTTGACAGTCAAACCCGCTGACAGTGCAATTCTCCGTGTTTTGTACCATCAATCAAATCAATCTTTTGCATTTCAAAATTCCAAGATTTTTGTTCTAGAAGTCTTCTGAATATCACATGATTAGCAGAGACTCAGCACTGCACAAAAATCAGGTACGCTTAACTGTCTCCTACACGAACACTCCCTAACCAGGGTTTTTGTTTTTTTCAGGAGAACAAGTTTTTTGAGACCTCAAATGGATTTCAGGGACCTCCATATATCTCAAAGTACCACCATACAAATTTTCAAACTTCAATTCGCTCAGACGCACAGTCAGCAGCTCAAACAGTCAACAGACGACCAGTTTGACCGAAAAGTCAACAGACAGTCAAAAATGAAATTTTTTGTCAACATCCATATTTTGTCAAAAGATTCATCATTTGATCATTGGTTGATCATAATTCATCAAGGAAAGATCAAAAATCAGTAAAACCCTAAGTTTCAAAATTAGGGTTTTCTCCTAAAAAGTCAATTGAACTTTGACTGACCATAACTCTCTCATTGTTCATTCAAAAAATTCCAACCAAAGCTTGTTTTGAAGGAAATTCAATTATCTTTCAAATGCAATTGGTCCCATGGTCATTGGATTCACCATTTGAAAAATATGAGCTTAGACATTACAGGTCATTTTCAAAGTCAACAAAAAGTGGTTTTTTGTCAAAGGCCATAACATCAAGATAACTTCTCCAAATGAAAAAAAGTTTCCAAAGTGGCTTGTAGAGGACATCTTGAGGTTTCTAAAAAGTACAAGAACTCCTTCATATGATAAAAATTGAGGGATTTATGCCTTGTTGAAGTTGGCTATTTTTTGGGAAAATGCATGAAACTAACATTAATCAAAAGTGTTTTTTTTCCAAAAGGGGCCAAGTTTACATGATCCAAACATGTTCCCAACAATGCTAAGGGCCTCCCACGACCAACCTAAGGCCCATAACATTTTATTTCTTTTTGGTTTAATTTTATTACATTTAAGATTAAATTGAAAAGAAATGGTGCAAGATAATGTTATGTAGCTTTGATCTTAAGCATGAGTCATCAAGAATCATTCAAAGTTCTGCCCCAAAGAGATGGTACAGCAGGAGGTCGAAGAAAATCAAGCCATGGTTGCTTGAATTCAAAGCTACATATATTATAAAATTCAAAAATTCAAAGAAACATCAATGCTTGGTAGCTTAGTTTTTAAGTACTTCCATGGCCTATAAATGAAGTAGAACACTTCATTAATCAAGAGACAGAAGTGCAGAACAAAACCTATGCTTGTAACACACTTGAAATTTTGTAAGAAATTTAAAATTCGAATTTTAAGTTTCAGTCAGTTTCAATCCAAACTAAACACTCAAACACGATCCTTGAACATCACTGAATCTATCCATATCAATTGCAAGCCTTGAAACACTCAGAATCATCTACTAGAGCTCACGGTTTGTTCAAATCAAAACTAACACGAATTCAACCATACATGCATGTTTAACAAGATGTAGACATATATTTGAGTTTGGTTTATTGTTCTGATCATTTCTGGAAGTTTAATTGAGATTTGGGTGCTTGTACACGAAACCACCATTTTAGGGTTCTTGATCTCAAAATTAGGGCTTCTCGAATTAAGCAAAATTACAGGTTCAAAGTGGTACCATTGAGCTCGTATGAACCAGACGAATTGAACCATGGCATCGCGCCAAATTTCTCTTACGTTTTGCTTGTATTCGTTATTTTGCAGGTGTAATAGATTGGAGCTTTTTACACCACCTGCAAATGAACGGTGTAAAAGTGCTTCCTGAGGAAGAAGATGATGCGTGGCTCCTTCCCATTGGTTGGAGGGCGCGCGCGTGTTTTTTTAAATAACTTTTGATTCAGTGCTTTGTAGGTTCTGTACACATCATGCTCCTCAAAATCTGAACCATCAGATCATGCCAGTTATCCATCCAATGCATATGATGCGCTAGTCCATGCTATAGACTTACTAGCCAACCACACCTGATCAAATGTTTTTATTTTTCATTTTATTTAATTTTCTTTGCAAAATTATTTTAAAATATTTTTAAAAATCCAAAAAATACACAAAAAATATTTTTAGGTTTATAAAATAATATTTTATTTTTTGATATAAAAATATTTTATTTTCCTTTATAACTAAAATATTTTGCTTAATTAATTAGTATATATTTATATATTTACTTTTTAATTATTTCAACCAATCAAAAAATCAGAAAAAAATTGTTCTTTTTTATTAAATTTAGTTTATATATTATAGACTAATTTTGTACATATTTAGAATATTTCTCTCTTTAAGTTTTAATTATTTGTGTCATTATTTGCATAATTATATGTTATTTAACTTAATAATTTCAAAACAACTTCAAAAAATCAAAAAAAAAATACTTTTATTTTAAAATTAATTAACAAGCAATATGAACATATTCTAAACTTAATTTTTAGGTTTAAATTTTATTTCTACCTTTTTCTCATTTTAATTAAATTAGTCATGCATTAATTCTAATTAAAATCAACCATCTAAAAAATCCAAAAATATTTCTTTTATCTTATTGCAATTTAAATTTCTAGATAAAGTGTATAGGTTGTAAAATTCATGTAAATAGCGTAGTTTACATTTCTCGCACAACCGATGTAATAGCGTAGATTTACTTTCCGCATTTTACATTCCCACATTTTAATTCCAGTACATATAAAATTGTGTGTATGTCAAAAATAATAACTGAAGCGTTAGATCACTAACTTCAAAGATAAAATATCTGAATCAAAAAACACAATCACACTTGCACGTCTTAGGGTAATCCCTCTTTTACTCTTTTCAAAATCAAATTCTACTATTTCAAATGCAAAAACAAACTTTTGTTTACATCCAGTAAAAGGAGAATTTTCTAAAGGAAATGGGAAAAGACCTTATAAACTTAGGGTAGACCTCCTAATTGCTTGCTCAAATCAAAACAAACAGATGTCTCATATATCATTGTTTTTCAAAATAAAACTTTCAAAAAAGACAATACTTGGTATATATCCAAACAAGGATCATTACGAAGTTAACGTTCTTTTTTCAAAACATCTTTCGAAAGATAAAATACTTTGTATACATCCGCACAAGGATCATTACAAAATCAATTTACAAAATGAATTTTAAGACCACATACAAGCATTTCAAGGCAAGACAAATGATTCAAAACAAGTGAGCTAAGCAATTAAGAGCCCATGGATAACCATGGATACAAAGGGTGCTAAAACCCTCCCTTTGTATAACCAACCCCCTTACCCAAAATCTCTTAAAGGTCTTTTTCTGTTTCTTTTATAAACCTTTCCTTAATTGGATAAAATAAAAGTCGGTGGCGACTCTCTGATTTTCAAAAACACAAAAGCAAAAGAAGAGTCAGTTCCTATATCTCTCACGAGAGGTATGGTAAAAAAACCGAGAACAATTAACGAATACAAGCCTCTTGACATTTGATGAGTAACCATGCGACACTTCGATACTTTCTAAACACTCACAAAAACATGTTTTCTCTTTTTTAGACAAAGTTTAGCAGGCAGGAGGCAAATACGTCTTGTTACCTATATAATATCAAAAGGTAAGGATTGCTAAATTTTAACAAATAGGTGGTACCTATATATTGTGGAGTTAGCTCTCCTCGTATACCCATCACGCCCAAATCTAGACGAGCATTAATATCATCCTTTGTCTTGCCTTGAGTGTTGAGAAGTGTTCCGATTACACTACCACATACATTTTTCTCCATGTGCATCACATCAATACAATGTCTTACCTCAAGACTATATCAATATGGAAGATCAAAGAAAACCGACCACTTTTTCCATATATTTTTCACAATAGATCGCTTTTGGTACTTTCCAAAGACAGCGGTAATGCCCTGTTGTCGTTGATAAACTTCCTCTCCAATTAAGGGCTTTGGAGCAACACCATGCTCTTGTTCCCCATTGAAAGCTTTCCATAATCTACAATATGGATGATAACGATTTAGAAATTTTCGATGCCCTAGATAAACAGTCTTCTTTCCTTTTTCAAGCTAGTGGAAACATGTGTCTTTTTCACATATAGGACACGCTTTATGCTCTTTAACTTTATACCCAAACAAATTGCCATATGCCGGAAAATCATTGATGGTGCAAAACAACATGGCACACATATTGAACTGTTCACCAGAATGCGCATCAAAAACATCCACCCATTCCTCCCATAAAACTTTTAAATCATCGATCAGTGGACTTAGATAAACATCTATGTCATTTCCTTGTTGTTTTGGGCCTGAAATCATCATCGATAACATAATATATTTACGCTTCATGCACAGCCTAGGAGATAGATTGTAAATCATCAGAACAACATGCCAAGAAGTATGGTTAGTACTTAGATTACCAAACTGATTCATTCCATCAGTAGAAAGTCCAAGTATAAGGTTTCTCGACTCTTTACCAAAATTTGGAAACAAAGAATCTATTTTCTTCCATTGCAAAGAATCAGCTACATAGCGAATTTGTCCATCACATTTTCTTTCTTCTGCATGCCATCTAAGATTCTTTGAATCTTCTGCATTAGCTAATAATTTCTTGAACCTTGAAATTATTGGTAGGTACCATACCACTTTTGCGGGAGGACCCTTTTTGATCTCATCATCACTAGATTCACCATGTCTCTTTTTGTAGCGTGACGCCTTACACTTCGGACAATGGTTATAGTTTACATACTCTTTTCTGTATAGTATGCAATCATTAGGGCATGCATGTATCTTTTCATACTCTAAACCCATCGGACACAATATTTTCTTCGCCTCGTAATAACGACTTGGTAGTATGTTACCTTCTGGAAGCATTTGTGTCAACAATTCAAACAATTCGGTAAAACTTTTGTCATTCCACCTGTTAATTGCCTTCAGATTAAACAACTTTAACACGGCTGGCAAACGTGTAAAATTTGTGCATCCCGGGTACAAAGGTGTATCCTTGTCAATGCATAAACTATCATACGCATGTGCCCTCTTAAACGAATCTTGTCCAATATCATGCATCATGTCTTCCAGACGATCATTCATTTCTACACTAACATTATCTCTTTGGGACACATTTGACTTTGCTACTACTTCACCGTGCCATATCCATTGTGTATAACTTTGACAAATCCCTTCACAAATTAGATGATCCATGATTTCTTTCTTACTAAGTTTTGGTTCTTGATTTGCACAACGAACACATGGACAGAGAAAAAGCGTAGGAAGACTTTTTTCAGCATTACTTTTAGGAGGAGGAAGATCTTTTTTAGCATTACATTCAGCAAATTGTAGAAATTCCATCACTCCATGTTCGTACTCAGCACTTAATCGATTAGCTCTCATCCAACTATGATCCATACCTATGTTCCAAAATTAATGCATAAATAATTAAATCATTATGACGCCTACAACGTAAACTTAAGAACAACTAAAACATTGGTGAAATTTGTATGAACTCAAAATTTGCACCTTCCTTTAACTTTGAATGAGGGACAACACTTTAGGCTCACTCAAGTAGTCTTTTAATACTTAGAATCAATTCTAAGTATAGTTTATATATAATATTCATTTTGTAGCATATATATATATATATATATATTTATATATATATATATATATATATATATATATATATATATATATATCAAATAATTGGTTAACATTATAGCATATGTTATGAATATTCTCATATCCTCTCTTCCTTTGATTTCAAGTAGCACTATGAAGGACAAATAAATGGTAATAATAAAGTTGTTATATGCTTCACAAGCCTACAACTGTATGCTTCAAAACTTGATAAATGAGTAATCACATCACTTTAAGAGAGAAGAAAGTTTCTTGTATATGAAATTCTTGAAACTTCTGCTAAACCAAATTAAAAGAATCTTGATTAATACTGATACTAGTGTCAAATTTAATTCTAAGAACTTGGACATGAAGCAACATGATTAAACACTTTCGTATACATTAAAATCAGCACTTGCTAAAAGTTATATTTACTATTTGCAAACTACTTTTTTCTAACTCATTTATTTTGTTCTAGTTCCAATAAGTAATGTTCAACTGAAAAAAAACAGCAATACAAATTATTGTTAACACAAAGAATAAGAGGAAAATAGATAGTGGCAACACAACAAAAAATAAATTCTAACAATCAACACAGAAAATTGCTACAGTATTTCATCTATTTTCAACTTTTGTTATGAGAACTAAAAAATGAACCAGTTCAAATATGACTCAATATACTAAACAATTCAACAGTCATATATATCATCCAAAAAAACAAACTCAAAAACTTGGTAGCAGTAACATATAATCTTCTTCCTAAACCTTTAAAATGATAGCAAAAGTTTCACGAAGAATATAGAAAACACAATCGAGAATAAAATAAAATGCCTACATAAAATAATGATAATAAAGTAGGTTACCTTAGAAAGAGGAGGCGGGGAAGTAAGGATTAAACTTGCTGGGAGGAAGGAAGAGACAGAGCGGCACGGGGCGGTGTGGAGACGGAAGGTATTATGGTCGCGCGCAGGTGAGATGGAGAGGAAGGACGGCGCGAGAGAGGAAGGACGGCGCAAAATCGGTGAATAAAGAAAAAAGAAATATGTTTTGTGTTAGAAAGGGGGCTAGGGTTTTAGTGGAGAAACTGATTTTTCCCATCGGTTTTGTATATGGGCCGATGTAACAGCCATCACTTTTCCCATCGGTGCATATATGGGCCGATGTAAACGCCCAATTAGCACACATTTTCCCATCGGTGCGTATGTGGGCCGATGTAAACGCCTAAGTGGCCCACCTTTTCCCGTCGGTTTCTTATTGCACCGATGTAAAAGCCCTTATAAACCATTTTCGTTTTAATTACAAGTTTGCCACCACGTAATTTTTTCAATCATTTGAGTTAAATGTCTGATGTAAAATCACTAAATCAAATTTTTTTCACATCAATTTTTTATAAAATCTGATGTAAAATCCTTTGACAAATATTTTTCACATCAGTTATCTTGATACCTGATGTAAAATCTTGAAACCAAATGTCTTATTTTTAGTAATGAATGTTGAATTAGATAGCATGACTATGTTTGAAAGAGACGACATGATGATATTGAAGTGTGATCGAAAGAAACACTATAATGGAGTGACAATTCTTAGAAGTTTGAATGATTGTAAAAAAAAAATGGGATTCGATTTTGTGATTAACGAATGTATATTAAGTTTTGATATTGATATATTAAACTTTTTTAAAAATTTTAAAAATGACCAAATTGATGTAATTTTTTTGAACTGATAGATTTTACAAAATTGACTTCGGTTAGAATGGTTTTGGACCGTAAAATCAAAAAAATTCAATTTGACTATGGTTTTGACCCACTTACGATATTAAAAAAATGACCCAGCCGAATTTATCTCAAGTTCCCGGTTCAACTGATTGAACCGACCAATTCGATATGTTATTTAAAATATTGGTATTCATGTTATATTTTCATTATATCGTTATGTTATTATATTTAATATATGATGATTATTTATTTAATGCTCATTTTTGTATTTTAACATTGTAATAAAATTATTAATTGTGTTATTTTTTTACTTAAAAACGGTAGTACATAGAAAACAATATTTTTTTTATTACACAAAGATATTTTAACTTAAAAACGTTATTATATAGAAAACTTCAGCTTTTATTAATGGAAAATGTTTATTTTAACTTAAAAACGTCACTACGTAGAAAACTGCTCCTTTTGTGGTTATAAATATATGGTGAAACCTTTTATTCCTAGAAAATGTTCTAACTTCACACATGGGTTGTTGTGGGATTAATGTCTGATATGTTGCGGGACATTTTCCATTTATCTTTATGAATGCTACTGTTTTATTATTATAATATTTTTCAAAATAAAAATTAGAGTATATTTTTCTAGCCCATAATCGTAATTATTTATTGATTCAAAATATAAAATTAGAGTCAAGAGAGTAATTTTACAAGTGATATTTCAATTTTTAATAATATAAAATCAAATGATAATAAAACCCACATGTTCTTGATGTTTTATTTTGTGTTTCCTATGTTAACTTGTAGTTTAGTTGGACATTACACTCTGACTATTTAATTTTATGTAATTTTCTATTTTGAATTTATTAAGGGTAATTGTTTGATGATGTAATAAGATCTATATTATTATTATTATTATTATTATTATTATTATTATTATTATTATTATTATTATTATTATTATTATTATTATTATTATTATTATTATTATTATTATTATTATTATTATTAAAGCTAATTTTTTTCACAATTACAATTATAGAGACAAAAGCAGAGTTACAATCAACAACAATAACGAGCAACCATCTTCATAAATATACTAAGTATTTCTTAGTTATTCTTTTCTTTAAACTTTCGTAGGACAATTCTTCAAGATGGAAAAATTGTAAGTATTACTTAGTAATTTTATTTTTCTTTTCTTTTTTTACACATGTTGTTTTTCTATTGAATTTTTATTTTATATAATAGGGAAAAGTTCCATATTTTGACATTAATCATATGTGTGTCATTAAATAAAAATCAATGACCTAAAATTTAGTATAGAAATTAAAGTCTTGAATTAAAGAGATAAATTTTAAAAAAAATTATTTAAATTATTTTTCAATTTTATCTCTTCGATATAAAATTTTGATTTTTATATTAAATTTTAAGTCACTTGATTTTCATTGATGCATATATGGTGAATGTCAAAATATGAATTTTTCCTACTGCATAAAATAAAAATTCAATTGAAAAACAATACGTGTAGAAAAAAAAGAAAATAATTAGTTAATACTTACTATTTTTCCATCTTGAAGAGTTATCACCATGATAATATTAAAGAAAAGATGATAAAAGGATGCTTAATATATTTAACAGTGAAGGTCTATTTTAGTCTCTCACAAAAACCGCAGAGGTCATATTAGTCCCTAAAAAAAAAAGTCTCAACTAAATCTCTTACAAAATTTAATCTAGTCATGTTAGTCTCTCTACTAATATTTATTTCAAACCGGTTTTTTTCTTTCTTATGAACCGTGACTAGACTGCTAGAGAAGACTCATTTTAATCCCTCACAAAAAAGGGAAAGTCCAAATTAGTCCCTAAGAAAAAAAAAATCTCTATTTAATCTCTTACAAAATTTAATCAAGCCATGTTAGTCCCTCTTTTAGTAATTTTTCAAATCGATTTTTTCTTATTTTTAAACTGTGACTGGACTCCTATTTTAGATTGTTGGTTTAAAATTATTTGTGAAGGGATTGTAGATAAATCATTGCAATACCACAATGTTCTTTTCTTTGTTGGGTTTATTATCAGGCTTATGGGTGGGTGATTATGGTTTTTCTTGTTATTTATTCTTGTGTATTAGGTGTTGTTATTGTTTTAGTTGTTAATGATCTTTTAGAAAGGTTTAGTTCTGCTATTGGGGTGATTTAGGATAATTTCTTACTTTTGTAAATAATACATGTGGCAAAAATAATACACATGGTATGTTGGAAGAAAATTGGTTTATACCATATCCCTTAGGTTTTGACGATAACAAAATAGTTAATGAACAATTAGGTACACTAACATATGTTCATATGTGCAGGATCATTAGTCAAAGAATTTACAGGGATCTGAATCTGATAGGAGCATATGAAGAGAATCTTGAGACTCAGATTATGAAAGATCAGAATCTGATGACTCAAATTCTGAATGATAAGATTGTGATGTCTCACAACTAGGTAACACAACTTCTGGTGGAAACTTAGGCTCTAAAGGTCATGTGCAAAGGAACTCAACCTCTGACTCGTACTAAATTTCTGAAAGCGGCTTTATCTTGTCAAGACCATTCACGATTTAAAAATAAGAAAAAAATCGTTTGAAAAAAATATTAAAAGAGAGACTAACATGGCTTAGTTAAATTTTGTAAGGGATTAAATAAGGACTTTTTCCTCATAGACTAATTTAGACTCTTTTTTTTGTGAGAGACTAAAATGGGTCTTCACTAGCAGTTTAGTCATAGTTCAGAATTAACAAAAAAAAAACCGATTTGAAAAAAAAATAGTTGAGAGACTAACATGTCTCGGTTAAATTTTTTAAGGGATTTAATAGAGACTTTTTTTCTCTGGGACTAATCTGACCTCTGCCGTTTTTGTGAGGGACTAAAATGGGTCTTCACTCTATATTTAAATAGTTGCTAGTTGTTGTTGTTAATTCTCATTCTGCTTTAATGATAATAAATTAAATATAGAACTTATTAAATTATCAAACAATTATTAATAATAAATAAAAAATAAAAATCACATAAAATTAAATAGTTGGATGATGGGTAATGTCCAACTAAACTACAAGCTAACACAGCCCCCATTTTGAAAGAAGAAATGTATCAGGCGCTGATTCAGATGCATCCTGACAAGTCCCCTGGTTCAGATGGTTTTAATCCAGCTTTCTATCACAATTTTTGGGAGATTTGTGGGGAGGATATTTTCGCTGAGACAAAGATTTGGTTAGAAAGAGGTTTTTTCCCGGAAACACTAAATGATACAAATATTTGTCTTATCCCGAAGTGTGGTAATCCCAACAGCATGAAGGATTTACGTCCGATCTCTTTGTGCAATGTAGCCTACAAAATTGTGTCTAAACTTCTTGCCAATAGATTAAAGAAATGTTTGGATAAATGTATTGGTGAGGAGCAATTAGCTTTTGTAAAGGGGCGATCTATTCTTGATAATGCCATGTTTGCGTTTGAAGTTATCCATGCACTGAAGAGAAGGACTTCGGGAAATAATGCCCAATTGACCTTGAAGATTGATATAAGTAAAGCTTATGATAGGGTGGATTAGGGCTTTCTGAGAGGGATGTTGGCTTGCTTGGGTTTTGTAGAGAGTTGGATTCGGTGGATGATGATGTGTGTCACATCGGTGACTTATTTTGTTCTTGTGAATGCAGAAAGTGTTGGTCCAATTCAGTCAGGGAGAGGCTTGAGGCAGGGGGTCCTCTATCACCTTATCTCTTTATTCTTATCACTAAAGGTTTTTCGGTTCTTGTCAAGAAAGTTGTCGCTAGTGGGGATCTTCACGGGGTCCAAATTTGCAAAGGAGCACCCAGTGTGTCTCACCTGTTTTTGCTGACAATTGTTTTTTGTTTTGCAGGGAAAATCTCACTGAAGTTCACAATATTATAGAGATTCTTAATCTTTATGCTGACGCATCCGGTAAAGACATTAACCTATCAAAATCTAAGGTGTTTTTTAGCAGGAATATCAGTATACCTGCTCAGGAGGGTCTGGCTAGTATCATAGGGGTTCGTCATGTTCTTGGTATGGGAACCTATCTAGGACTCCTGTCCCTAATAGGTTGGAGTAAGAAGGCTACTTTTGGTTATGTGAGGGATAGGATTTGGAAGAAGATTAATTCGTGGAAAGGTAGACTGATATCTAAAGCAGGGAAGGAAGTGATGATTAAATCGGTTCTTCAATCTATTCCTACCTGTGTTATGAGTCTCTTCAATCTTCCTGAGGGTATTGTTTCTGACATTGAGAAAATGCTCAATTCCTTTTGGTAGGGAGGTGGTGGAGATTGGAACTGTATTACGTGGATGTCGTGGGATATATTGGCAAGTGCTAAGACTGAAGGTGGTTTAGGGTTCTGTGATCTTAAGTACTTTAATATGGCTATGGTGGCTAAGAGAGGGTGGCATCTCTTGTTTAAGCCTCATTCATTGGTTTCCAAAATCAATAAAGCAATGTATTATCCTCAAACGTCGTTCTTTGATGCTAATTTATGTAATAATCCTAGATTTGTTTGGAGAAGTATTTGGCAAGCTCGGAAGATTTTAACTCTTGGTTGTAGGTGGAGCATTGGTGATGGTAGGAATATACCTGTGATGGGGGCCTCATGGATTAGGGGGGAGAGCGAAGGAATGTTGAAAGGCCCTCAATGACAAGGTGTGTATGATCTCACTGTTAACGACATCTTGTCTACTAATGGAAAATTTTGGAACGTACCTTTAATTCGGGATTTTTTTGATTTTGTAGTCGTGAAGGATATTCTCCAAACTCCGTTAGTGGAATACGTGTTGGAAGACAAATGGGTTTGGAAAGAGGAGCAAAATGGTTGCTATAGTGTTCGGTCGAGGTATAGATTGTGGATAAAGGAGCATGGAAAGTCGGGTTTTAGCGGAGTGAATGGAGATTGGCGTAGTCTATGGAATATTAAGTCACCACCTAGAGTGAAACACCTGCTTTGGAGGAATTGTATGGACTGTTTACCTACTAGAACAAGGTTGCAACAATATCATGTTTCTTGCCCGATCGAGTGCCCGTTTTGTGATTATCAAATGGAAGATTCATGGCATGTCTTCTTTGGGTGTAATATTACTAATCAGAGTTCGCGTAAATTAGGTTTGTCTCATATTTTTGATTCCATAATTCATACTTTTCATGATGCTTCTTCTTTGATTTTGGATATATGTAGTCGGGAGGATAGCATGGTCGCGGGGAGAGCCGCTATGATGATTGACATTCTATGGAGAAACCGTAATAACATGATTTGGAATAATGAGAATGAGGCGTACTCTAAACTTGGATTGCATGCGTTTTGTAGGTTGCAAGAGTGGTTTATGGCTCAAGAAAGTATCTATCACATGAAAACTTACCAACCTATTTTGAATTGGAATCCGTCGATAGTTGGTAG